>NC_142929.1:111286537-111334037 GCF_046866305.1 Octopus bimaculoides
GAAGCGCAATCTAAATTAGTCATTTATTTCATGAAATTAGACTCATTCACTTCGTTATTTACAGTTCAGGGAATTATATTTTCTCATTCTATACGGTTATTACATACTTGTTGTGAGATATGCATACTGTTTTATATATATTATATAGTCCTTCGCAGTGTTTCCCTTTTATACTGCTTAGTTTTTAGTTAGTTTGTTTTTTATTTTACTTTTGCAATCATTTTTCAGACAACTAATTAGACTGGGTAACAAATCTGTATATCTGGTTCGGATAGCTCGGAAATAAAGAGAAAAGATATTCGGTTTTCCCTCCTACGCAGATGAGTAGAGGAAATTCATATATCATATCACTATACCTGCTCCATTGCATAATCAATAATATTTACTTTCTTTATGTCTTTATATTTCATCTCTCTTGTGTTTTCCGATTATATCTCATATTCAATCGTCCACTATCTCTATCCCCTACTCTCCTTCTTTATCACTCTTCCTCTCTCTCCGTCTCTCTCTCTCTCTCTCTCTCTCTCTCTCTCTCTCTCTCTCTCTCTCTCTCTCTCTCTCTCTCTCTCTTTCTCTTCCATCTATCATTCCTGTCCACTTTGTACTTCATTCAATCTTTTATCCCACTCTCTCTGTATTAATACTCTCCTTTCTTCCCTCTATATAATTCCTATTATGCTTTTTTTTTTGCATCTTTATTGCAAAATATCGAAGTTATTGAAAGGATTTCAGTAATAACAAAGTGGTATGAAGCTAAATTACTCGAATCACGGATATTTCAGGATCGTATCCCGCGAATGAGATATTTTGTAGCCTGCTTACGGTGACAGTAATTAATGCTATCAACATCTGTGATTGGATAATTTATAACGTGAATCTGTACAAATCTACACATCTGTTCCAAAAGTTTCCTCGATTAGTTGTTATTTAGTGAATCTACCGATGATAAAGTATCTATAAAACTATTAAATACGCCAGAAATATAGAAATGATCTATCAGGTGAGTAAAAATGTGTAAATGCCGAAATTAGACATGCTTAAATGCTGAACTAGCTTGCATAGCATTAATCAAATCATTCTGGAGAGATAAGGTGTGTGCATGTATCCAACAATAGGATAATACGACTTATCTGGATCGACTTACTCTGGAGAGTCAGAAAAAACTCGTACAGTGAGTCGGTTGGACACCGTGAAAACAATGGGTGGGAGACAATATGCCTTTCTGTGGAGATAAGTGACAGAGGATTTTTTTGAAACAGGAGTCACTCAATACTCAGATGTTTTGGACAAGCAGCAAAAGAGAGAAATGATCTTGCCAGAAAAATCTCAGAACCCACTAACAAAGCAAGCCATTACATCTGGCTTAAGAGAGTGGACGAGTTATGCAGCAAGAATGAACATTGAGGATGATAGAAACAAGTAGTCAAGAGTCACAACACCTGATTTGATAAAACTCACATTGTTGTAGGGAGTTTTGTCGCCTACATCGGTGAGTAGTTACGGGTTGCTCTGCTGTTGCCTTGGAAGGAAGCACCTGCAGTACTGCTTCACCGCCTGATGAAACATTAACTCCTGAATTCGAAATTCGAAGACAGAATACCCTCAGTACACAAGTGTTTGCCATGTGTGTGTGTAGAGGGGTATCTGTGTGTCTCTGTGTGTTGTGAGTTTGTGCGTGCGTGTGGGGTGGGGGTGTCTAAGTGTGTCTCTGTGTATGTACGTGCGTGTGGGTGTGTTCCGTCTGTGTGCATCAGTATTATTTTGACATAAACACAACCACCACGAAGTAAGACGCCATATCATAGCGATTTTCTTGCATTAATTACATGCAATTTAAGAGGCGGAATGGTTTTAAACACTAACAGTAATAAAGGTGTTGTTCCTAATCAAAAGAAACCAATATTGTAATTAACTATACGAGCTGATATTTCCTTAGCTATAAATGTCCTCAGAAAAATCCTCGATTCGATATCGATTTTCAGTCGTCAATTTCTCTTCATTCACTTAGCCCGATGATGCCCTTAATAGCGGTCTGAACATTTCAATCCCACGTGACTCATTGACCCAATCCTTTCTTGTCAGTATAAGTCATACGGGATCTCCCTACACGCTCAAGTTTTCTTGCATATATCGATCCACAGATGTTCTAACTGATCATATACCGCATGATCTCACCCGTCTGGACGTTAGAATACAGCCACTCCTTGTCTGAGTAATATATTTTATTTTGTTTTAATCCCATTCCCTATGAATACGTGTATTCCATAAAATCAATATTTTAAATGTTGCCACAATATTCAAATGTAAATATCATTATTAAATAGGCTGCGGTCTACTGGAATAAGATGCGAAAGAAAAACATTCCATTCGAATAGCTCCCTCAAAAACTCATTTACAATCTGTCTGCCAGCCAAATTGTCTCTACTCCACACCTTCTCATTCCTTTCACTCTGCAGTTATTTTCTGTGCACTCTTTCACTCTATCTCAAACGAGTATACAATTTGTCACCCAACATATCTCTCTCCAACTCTTTCTCTCTCTCACTCTCTCTCTCTCTCTCTCTCTCTCTCTCTCTCTCTCTCTCTCTCTCTCTCTCTCTCTCTCTCTTAGCTTAACATTTAACATATTTCAACACACATAAACTCTCTCACATACATTCACACACACATGCATATAGGCTTGTAAACATGTATGTGCATGTGAGTGTGTGTGTGTATGTGTGTGTATGTGTGTGTGTGTATGTGTGTGTCTGTGTGTGTGTTTGAGTGTCTGCTTGTATATATAAATATTTGTGTAGACGTGTTCGTGCGTGTATATGTGTTGACACTTGTGAGAGAGTTCTTGTATGAAAGTATCTATACGTAAATATGCATTTATATGTTTGTTTATGTACGCGTGTGCATATGTACAAATATGTGCATGAGCGTGCATGTGCTCACATATTTACTTGTACCTGTATAAGTATGTATGCATATGTGTGTGTGTGTTTGTCTGATTACGTCTATGTGTTTGCATTTGTATGTATGTGGCAATATGCTACAAGACTTACACAATATGTACCAATAAATAATTTATGCCCGGCCTGATTTGAGAACATTAGCATAAAAATAAGAACAATAACTTATATACATTTATAACTTTCAAACTTCCCTACAAGACACTATATTCCAAAAATTCCACCTTCAACACACTAACAAATAATAATCGTTTTATTTAACATACACACACACACACACACACACACACACACACACACACACACACACACACACGTATGGATTATCCCATAAATAATGCGGTTTTTTCAATTGCATGAGCTAAAAGTCAGAGGGGGACAAGATAAACTACCTGCATCAACTTGCTATAAAAGCAGGTAGTAATTTTACCAGATACTTATTCTTGGTGCAACTCTTGAAGAGTGCAGTTCGATTTTAACAGTTTTTGATTCAACGCTGTAATGGAAGTGGCAAAGGAGCATAACCGGTATATTTTGCTTTATAAGTTCAATAAGTGCAACAACACGACGGAAAGGGCGATGAATATAATGCAGTATATGGGGATCGGACAATAGGCATAAGCCAGAGTTAACAGTGGCTCTAGAAATTCCGAGCCGAAACCACAACCTAGAAGACGAGCCTCGTCCTGGAAGATCTGTAGAGCACGACGAGGACGTCCTGAAAACCCTGCTGGAACAAAATCTCATCATAATTGTTGAGGAACTAGTAGAGAAGCTTCGATTTGGTCATTCAACCATTCGTCGACACCTGCCTGCCATCGGAAAAGTTAGCAAATTGAATCAATGGGTTCCTCACAAATTTTCCGAGTCTAATCGCGCGCAGAGAGTGAATGTGTGCTCTTCTTTGCTGTCACGTCTCACCAATGAAACTTTGTTGGACGGAATAGTGACTGACAACGAGAAATAGGTTTTCTATAAAAATGTCAAGCACCTAAGACAGTGGGTAGGGAAAGGAAAAACACCGGCACCCCAGGCTAAAGAAGGTTTTCACCGACGTAATGTGTTGTTATTTGTTTGGTGGGATATGAAAGGTTTAGTCCACTTTGAACTTTTAAGCCCAAACCAAACAATAACAAAGATCTACTGCGAGCAGCTTGAGTGGCTTCAGTCAGCACTAAAAGAAAAACGACCATGTTTGGTTTCAAGACATAAGGTAGTCTTCCAACAGGATAATGCTCAGCCATATACAGTGTGGATGACATTCCAAAGGCTGGAGCAGTTTGAGTGGGAAACGATGCCCCACCCACCATATTTGCTGGATATTACCCCATCTGATTATCATTTATTCTGCAGTCTTCAAAATCATTTGGACAGAAAAAATATGAATTCTGTAGACGAAGTCAGAACAGTACAGGAGGAGCATTTTTCGTCATGGACAAGTGAATTTTGGAAAAAGGGATCTTGCACATCTACCGCATGGATGGAAGAGCAGTGTAGAAAATGAAGGAGAATATATTTTAGATTGAAAAGGAACTTTGTTTATCTCAATTTTGAAAAATAAAAGTATTTTAAAAACCGCATTATTCAAGGGATGACCCTATATATATATATATATACATATATATATATATATATATATATATATATATATATATATATATATATGCACATGCAAGTTTTGCTTTCTCTGTATATTCACAGTTGGTGTCTGGTAAGGCGTGATGCATGTTGAGTTCTGCTTTTATTACTTATTTCCCCATTCCATAACTAGAGTGCATTTGGTTCATAACGTACACTATATGTGTGGTTTGTGTGTGTTACTGAATTGTGTATCCGTTCTATTTTTGTTAGTACATTTG
Source organism: Octopus bimaculoides (assembly GCF_046866305.1). Lineage (NCBI taxonomy): Eukaryota > Metazoa > Mollusca > Cephalopoda > Octopoda > Octopodidae > Octopus > Octopus bimaculoides. Next base: position 111,291,354 of record NC_142929.1, read on the forward strand.
TTTTGCATTGTTACATAATACGTTGCAAAAACGCGTCATTGCTATAATTTCATATAGTCTTTGTTTGGAGTGATTTCGAGTAAAAAAAAGAAATAACTAAAAAGTGTAAAGATAAGGTGTGGTTTCAAACCAAAGGTAAAGGACTAATTAAATAATTTGAAAACTCTTAAATAAATAGATTTCATTTGTGCATAGTTGTGTCACCAATGTAAATGGAAGAAAAATGTATCGTATTTGTATGTGTGTGTATGTATGTGCGTACATGTGTTTGTGCGTGTGTGTGTATGTGCGTGTATATATATATATATATATATATATATATATATATATATATATGCATATAGGTGAATGTATGTATGCATATGTATGTATGGATTTATGTATTATCACAATTCTGTTATTGCTATGCTTATTTAATTGCGATTGATATTTATATCAGAAGAATTGTCTATGATGGCCTGTAAACGATAGCATATGTTACATAAGAATTAAATATAAATTTCATATATAGATGATATACTACAGTAAAAGAGTGAATAGGCAACTATATACGTAGATTTATGAAGTATGACAGTTTAGTTTGCATATTAAAGTACAAAATATACGAGTACATATGACGAGAATTTCAAGGAGTGCTGTGTCTAATACACATGAAACGGTTTATTGTACAAAATACGACAGTAATTTCAGTGCTATGAAATAGAGATAATGAGACATTTATATATCCTTATATAAACTTGTTGTGGTGAGCTTAGATGTATCGTTTGGTAGGCAAATTTGCAACGGCACCAAAATTTGATAAGACATGAAAAGAAGTTTACGTTGACTAGCCTATTTTTTTATGAATGTTAAAAACATTGATTCTGGATGAAGTTCGAGATATCTTCCACAATAGATGTTTCACATAATGTAAATTTGAAATGAACTTCAAAGATACCGACATAAAATAACAACAATCATAACAGCATCGAAAGCAAAAGTTGTAGCAAGCAGAGCAATTAAAGCAATAAGAGCAATAATAATAATGAATAGTTGTAGGGGCAATAGTTTGTAGTACTAACCTAATTTTGCAAGACACCTCTTCACCCCTCTGCCTTGAAAATCTTTTTGTCAGATCCTACTGTATGTTTAATCTGCCAAATACACATAAGATGAATTGATTCGACGATGAAAATGTTTCAATAAAAGATCACTGTGAAAAATCTAGTTCATACAATTACCAAAGCAAATTATTGTATGCATGGTAAAGTTGTTAAGAAAAATATAACAAAGCGAAAATCATAGCTTATGATTCGTTCTTTTTCACCCTTATTCTATATATCCCTTTATTTTATTCAGCTGTAATTTTCATCACTAGTGTTTATTCATTCAGCCATTTTCTCGCGTATTCATCATGTTCCATTTTTAATAACACCAGTATAATATATCCCCTACCAAACTTCCACCAATTAATAAATCGTTTAACCTCTGATTGTTAAATATTAGCCTTTGTCTTGGATAATCCAAGCTTTTTAAATCAGGTCTATTCCCATGCAAGTAAAAATGAGTGTGGGTGAAATATTTTGATACAAACACAACAAATTAGGGGTAAAGAAAAATACCTTATCCACACCAATGAATCTGGGCTTTCATTTAATTCAACTGAACTGTGACCTTTCATTTATTTGAAGTTGATTTTGCTTTGTTTTTCCTTTTGTTTCTCTATACACAAGCTTTGTTCTAACATGCTGTATGGGTTAGTAATCTAGGCTTAGGTAAGTTGCACCCCAGAACAAATTCAACATCATACACACATGCGCACTTAATTATATTATGAAATTCACACTGTTATGCACATATGAATACATAAACATCTATCTATCTATCTATCTACTCAGTCTCTCTCTCTCTCTCTCTCTCTCTCTCTCTCTCTCTCTATATATATATATATATATATATATATATATATATATATATATATATATATATACGATGGACTCTCCCATCATTAGATAATGTCTTTATAGTAATCAAATGTTTGTGCAGACATTAGTTCACTCCTTCCATCAGATCGACACAGGTGCAACGGGTGCCACATGTCACATGTCGAATTGATCGCAGAGCAGCATGAAATGAAGTGCTGTGCTCAAGAACACAACGAAATGCCTGGTCTGGGAATCGAACCTGCGATTTTGCAGTCCACTAACCCATGCGCCTTCACACACACACACACACACACACACACACACACACACAGATATATATATATATATATATATATATATATATATATATATATATATATATACAGGGGTTGGACAAAATAATGGAAACACCTAGCATCATACCATCATAATGTTGAAATATCTCTAAAACCGTCAAAAGTTTGTTTATTTTTATGTTTTTTTATTTATTATTAGTGTTGCTTAATGTTTTGCTAAAATTACTGTTTCTTTTCAGATATCATCAGAAAAAGGTAATTAAAATTCATTAAAATAAAAGATCTATCAGACTTTCAAACAAGTCAAATTGTTGCTGCTCGGTTGGTAGGCACTAGCATAACGAAAACAGCCGAAATGTTTGGTGTATCAAGAATTACTGTCTAGAAAATAATGATAGCCTTCGAGAAAGAGGGGAAAACCTCCTTGTTGAAACAAAACTCCGGAAGAAAACCAAAACTTTCAGATAGGGACCGTCGGACTCTTACGGGAATTGTTGGAAAGGATCACAAAAGTACAGCTCCCAAAATTACTGCAGAGCTTAATTACCACCACGAGAACCCAGTTTCCACAAAGACTGTTCGCCGGGAGATGCACAAAGCCGGATTTCACAGGAGGGTTACAATCAGAAAACCACTAATTTCAAAAACAAACGTTGCAAAGTGTTTATAGTGGTTAAAAACCCGTAGAATTGGTCCCTAGAGCAGTGGAAGAATGTTATTTTTTCGGATCAGTCATCTTTTATCTCATTTCCAACCACCAGCCAAATATACGTGTGGAGACAGCCAAAAGAAGCATTTGACCCAGACTGCCTTCTTCCAACTGTTAACCATGGAGGAGGATCTGTGATGATCTGGGAGGGGGGGGGGGCTATATCTTGGAAATCAGCCGGCCCAATGGTTTCCCTTCATGGAAGAATTAATAGTCAAGACTATTTAAGCATTTTATTTGATCAAATTCATCCTATGGTTGCGGAACTGTTTCCAGAGGGAAACGCAATCTTTCAGGATGATAATGCACCAATTCACGCAGCCAAAGTTGTTACTGAATGGCACGAGGAACAGTCTAATGAAGTTGAACATCTTATCTGGCCACCACAGTCCCCAGGTCTCAATATTATTGAACATCTATGGTGCATATTAGAAAAACAAGTAAGGAGTTGATATCCTCCATCATCATTACAAGAACTGGAGACTGTTTTAGCTGAAGAATGGACAAAAATTCCTTTGGAAACGATTCAAACATATTGATACACAAGCATGCAGTATACACACATGGTCGAATATACATGCTCAAATATGTGTATAAATGCAATACGAAGAATCAGATTTTAATTCTAGATTATTATGAGGTAATTTTTTTCCTCTGCCTATAATTTTATAATGCCGTATAATTTTAGGGACGTCTAATATAGATATTTAGATGTTTATGTTTGTTAAAATAAACTGAAATAGGTTACACCAAAATTTGTAATTAGATTGCTAACGTGAGTCTTTTTCAAACGAATAAGGTGATAAATATGTAAATGACTGAATTTTACCGCATTCTAAAACACTGTTACTTATTCAACATGCAACACCGAGTTCTGCAAGATTTCACCTCAAAAAATTTGTAAGTTCAAGCTTTACATGCGTGGCGCACTTGCCCACCTTTCTTCCTGTGATGACATTATTGCCCCAAGAAATAATTTACGTTGGTGCAAGTTCACGTATTTGTAAAGAAGTGGTTATATAGTCGATGAAGTCGACGAAATTATTCTCTTGGTACTTCTCTTAACGACTTATAGAAAAGTAAGGAACAAAAGTGGAAGTTGCTTCGGCATGATTTAAACCCAGATTTATAGGGATTAGTGTGAATACAGCAAGGTATTTAGTTTACCGCTCTACCATCATCATTCCACTGCTTTCTAGCCTAAAACTTTATAATAATTGTCTCTAACTTAGGCATAAAGCTCGCAGTTTTGAAAGGAGAACGTTAGTCAATGCCTTGGACCCCAGCCCTTGACTGTTACTTTATTTTACCGACTTCATTACATCACTTATGCCCTAAATATAGCGTACAAGATGAGCTTCTTCATTAGTCTGAGTAAAACTCAGATCCTGATTCAACCAACTCCAGGAAGGACCAGCTCTTGATTGCCTGCCTCTAACCTCGAAAGTAACCAACTCGATACTATCAAGAACTTTAGCTAACTGAAAAGCTAAATCTCGATTACCACTAACATCGTTTCCTAAGTTCATGCCTTTGGGTACCGTCGATTGCAAGCTTTTCAGAACCGAGACATCCGGACTGATGCGAATTTATTCACGTATGAATCAGTTCCTATTCCTGACCTTGTGCACTCATAAGAAATTTTAGTCATCTAACGTTGATGTCTTTCTAAAATTGGAATGCTTTAATTAGCGTTGCCTCAGGAATACCCTCAATATAGTTGGGCGGGGACTACAAAATGGATATAACATCCTCAAAAAGGTAGAAACCATCAGCGTCGAAGTAACCAACAAAATGAACTGCCTTCGGTGTATAGAACATGTACTTCGAATGAAAGACCACCAACTTCCCAAGAAAAATCCCTACGTCCAGTTGTGACAAGGAAAACAAAGATGGAAAACTGCTGAAGCGCCTCGAGGACGTTCAGAAGGCAACACTTATCATCTGCCTTATCTGTCTCAGAACTTGAAAGCCTTCAGTCTTGACATGACAACCTTATCTTTTACCATTCATCAAGAAGTGGACCACTCTGAATTATCCTGTCAAAAGGATTGTGAAACCAGGAGTTAGAGAGAAAAACCGCGACTCCAACTGTCGAAATTCGCTCTCCCTTCCGAACTAATCCCACCCAGTTTCAGGAGATTTCTAAGACTGGATTTAATACACCCACTTCATTGACACACCAGTAATTCCTGATCTGGAAGACAATAATTCTCAATTTCAAGGGATTATAGTGATGTTGTTATTTAAATTATCCAGCATTCGAGGTATACTGATTTGTCATACAAAACCAAAGTTGTTTTGAAAGAAGATAAAACTTGCAATGTTGTGCTAACAATAATAAATTGACGTGGATATGGTTTCATAAAAAGCAAATAACCGAACATCCCAGCAATGTATATCTTCCTTTGAGTTATAACTTTGTAGACAAAGAACTTTCCAACATGATCCATGTGAAAGAGGGAGTCCGCTAGAAGTACACGGAATACAAGTGAACATAAACGTATCTATATCTCAGCAGACAAAGGATATTGATGAAATATTAAGAGTGAAACTTAACTCATAACATCAGAAGAAATATTATCTGCTTCGATCTCACTACTCTTGGAGGCCCTCAAAGAGAATGGATACAGCTCCTACTTTCAGACCAAGACAAGGAAAACAATACAATTTTAGAACGGACTGTAGCTCAAAAATTACATTGCTATGGAGACTGCAATGATCTCTAGGTTGGATGATCTGGATATCATATCAAATATCTGTGAATATGAAGATATTTATGGTCAGCTTATACAGAAACTGAACGTATTATAATCTGATTATAACTTCAAGTTCAGACTAATAATGGCCCACTTTGTTACATTTCTTAATATTTTATGCAGTAGTTTTGAGAAAGCTGGCATTTTAAAAAGAAAGAAGATTAACGACTGATCCGAATTCAACATAATATATTGATCAGTTGCAATACTAAAAATACGCAAAACTTACTCAATTTTCAAATTTTCCCTCAATAGCAACCGATACTTCGTATCTTGGAGGATGACTCAAGGCATTTCAATTAAATAATGAATGTATACTTTCGTCGATATTTAAAAGTATATATAAAAGTATTCACATATGTATACAGAAAATCTGTTATAGACTGACTTATAACAGATAGATAGATAGATAAGATAGATAGATAGATAGATAGATAGATAGATAGATAGATAGATAGATAGATAGATAGATAGATAGATTACATTTACATATATGTGTGTGTGAATTTATATTCATTATATATATATATATATATATATATATACATATATATATATATATACATATATATACACATACATATGTACATACATACGCATATACATGAATGGATGGATTGATGGGTGCACGGTTGGGTGGATGGATGGACGAATACGTACACAGGCATATATTAATAGGCGTAAATGCAGATAGATATATAGATAAATTTTGCATATAAGAGAGAGTGTCAATTAATTTACCGTCTATCATTTCTCTTGATTCAGCTACTTTCTCCTTTTCATTCTATTGTTTGCCTTTAACACTACGTTTACCGAAAAGAAAACGAAATAATATAAGAAATAAAAAGCTACTTTATGAAGCTAATGAAGAGAGCGGAGAAAAGAGGAAGATAGGAGAGAGAAAGAGAAAATTGAGAACAATTCGAAACGCTAACAATAAAAGGCGCCGGAATTTATAACCGGTAAGTTATTTTCGTGTCAGTTTTATTCACGTTTTTAACAACGAATATTCTTTCATAATGATTTACCCAATTTATCCCTGTTGTTAACTCTTTAAAGACTATTTTCTAAACACAATCACACACACACACACACACACACACACACACACACACACACACACACACACACACACCATACACATGCACACGCTCGCGCGCACACACACAATTTTACTGTCACTACATATCTCGAAATTCTTTTTCTTCTCATTCTCAACGTATTTAACTCAAGTACTCCCAGTATTTGTTATTGTATTTTCCTTCGTGCATTTTCTGCATCGATTCAATTGTTATTTATTGTATTTTCTTCGTGCGAAACTATATACGCGGAATGAAGAGAAAATCTTTTGTCGCCATAATACTTCCCATGTTTATGGATAGAATATCCATGAACACTGTGGATGAAATTCAGAAGAAAGAACCAAACTCAAATGTAAAATGTAGCGTTATATCTTTAAAGGGTCATTTTGCCAATAAGAAAGACGTGCACTGGTTCTTTTTCACTTCTTTTTATTATTATTAGTCAATTCGACAATAACTTAACTGACTGACGTCTTGATTAAGCGATCAATCACTCTATCGATAAGCTGGTCTGTTAAAACCAGCGTCCGTTCGTCGTCATTTACGACCTCATTAATGACATGCTCTCGTTTCTTCAGGACTTAGATAAACCAGCTGATTAAGCGAATGACGAAATACTCTTGCTAAAAGCAGTCTTAATCCCTTAATGCCTTTAGCGGAACCACTTTGTTGTATGTATCTGAATAAGGTTTCCTTTTTGAAGGTAACTTTACTTCTTTACACATTTCTTTCTCTATCTAACCCATATAAAAACAAATAGTCTTTTTAAAGGTGGGTCAGTAGCAGTGCATCTCAAAGTTTACAACCCTGCTCGTTAACTAGTTCAGTAAATGTAACTTTAGTCTAATTGGATGTGTTGAGTTGTCAACATTTTTCGTTTGGAAAATAAACTACCATTATCATCAAACGTATGTTTGATAATCATGTCGGCTTCCTTTCTGTAATATGGGTTTTAATGTTCGTCCACTTATATACTGTCTCTCATCAGTAATATTCCTGAACGTTTGTACAAGGTTCTTCTTGACACCTAATGAAATATACGTTTTTTCGAGGAGGTGGGTCAGCTGATTCGATGACTTTATTATATAAATCTTACAAGTTTTTTTTTCTGTATGCTTCTGTTAAAAAAAGATATGCATCAAACAGAATAATACAGTTAATACTTGTTCATGTGTATTCGTCTATTTTTGTGTCATGCTTAAGAAAGAATAGTTAGTTTAAAGATTGTTTCATATTCATGAAAATGTTTTATGTTATCCGAAATATTTTCTCTAATAATATTGTATGCACTACCTTATCTTGTATCGCAACCAAAATTCAGTTCACAACATAACGAACAAAAAGTCAATCAGTCTTGCAATTGTAATGGCTTAATCTCTCTACAAACAAATCTATGCTGCCTTAAAATCAGAGATCACATGTCCAAATCCTAATTTCAAAAGACATGTTCAAAGACAAGATGTCCAGTGTCATACAAACCAAATTCAATAACAAAGGAGTGAATGAATGCATTTTGCTCCAACAAGAATATATTGTGAATAATTCCTCAATAGACTAACATACTGAGATAGATGGACAAAAACGTATTGCATATTTTGTTTATGATTTACTTTGAAGATTCAATCGGTTCTGTCTGTGTCACAGGTCAGCTCAAGCTAGGTTATCTAAAGCTTTGTAACTATAATAGCTGCATGACTAAGAATAATAACCACCAGAATGAGTCATCGAATATCTGCCTATTTATGATTGTATCAATACGCACAGAAGTTAAACCCTTTTTCTCCTCTCAACGCTTTTCTTCTACCAGTTCCTGTTCTACAGCAAATTAAAATAAGGTTCAAATAACTCGATTTTCTTCATATTTCATATTTCTAACGATATAAATGAAACGGATATATTTTCAAATGACGGTTTCATTTAGTGTTTTATGTAACTCTTGCTGCATGAAACTTCGTCTTAAATTATTATTCTTTGTGTGGGTGTGCCGACTAGTCATTAGTAAAACTTTTCAATCGGACAGTAGAAGATTTATTGTCGTTTTCACTCAAATAATCTTTAATTTGATGGTTAATTTGTATGAGAATCCTGATCAAAGTTTTATTTCCAATTTGGCAGTCCAATACTCTATAACTTTCTGTTTATTCGACTGCCTACCTTGAAACCTGACAACTTAAGTGTCTACCTAAATTTCTTTCTATCACTCAAACACATCACATATACAGACATGTATGTATATAGATATACAAGTGTACTTATCTTGCATTTGAAACATCACATATCTGCCTAGATAGTTAACTTTATATACGTCACAGTAATCTGTAATCTTAACTGTTAAAGCTATCTTGTAGACGGATATTAATACAGACAGTTAAGACCTTCTTCTTAAACGAATATTTCAGACATTCTGAACATTTATCAATTACAACTCATTACTTCTGAAGTCTGAAAGCGTTATTTGTAACAATTTTGTTTCACTCTTTTTTTTTTGTCGATATACCTCAGGTAGTATACATAATTTTACCGTAGTTAAAGTTTCGAAACTATTTACCACTTATTTCTAGTGATCCCAGAATCACACGCGTTCTGTTTCAATGTATAAGACAAAGGATATGTGTTTTATAATTTTTTTCATATATTAAAACTTTGATGATACCTAGTTTTGGAGGTGTCAGGTATTTTGCAGACTTCTAGGACTTCCTTTATCAGTGTAAAAACTATTTTGAATAGGACGATGAATATGATTATTATTGTATTACATAATCATCTAATAAATATTCATCAAACTTGCTATAAAAAAACATGATCACGTATCATATATTAGAAATCTTCCTCAATCTATTTGCATTTTCTATAATTGATACATAATGGCCCCACCAGAGAATGTGGAGGCAGCGCCCATAATAACTTTCGAACTCCTGCGACTAGCTGGGGAAGTTATCTTAAATATCAGTGGCCTGGCTTGAATGATTGCAACGTAGTAGTCTCTTCTAAAGGCCCCCAATGACTAAGTAATGGTGTTAAAATAGCTGAGAAATTAAATCTGCCATCCAAGAGCAAAATCATCTTCTTCGATAAGATTCGACACAGTTTCTGTCAACCAATTCTTCTAACATGGCTTTGGTTGATCCGAAGCTATGGAACAAGGTGATGCTCAAAGTGCGATTAGTGAAATCGAAACCGAAACCACATAGCTATTCTTAACCTCAGAATCATACGTTGTTTACATCAGTATGGAATCTAGGTCCATTTTTAAGGGATAGAAAAGAGAAGGCCATGATTTCATACTGTGTTTGAATATACTAATGGAAATATTTGGAATACTTTCGATTGAAAATTGATATAATGACAATAGTAACTTTAAATCGTGAGAAATATTAATAATTTCCCTGAAGCTAAACATAGACGACTGAACTGATTCCTGGGAAATGCCTAGTACTTATTTAATCAAACCTGAAGAGATCGGTAATCTAAGTTATAGGAAATAGAGAAAGGTATGTTGAGGATGAAAGTTATGACATTAATTATAATAATAGAGATTACAATAATTATGTATATTTAATATACCAAGGTAATGTCTTTGTAAAAGACTACCCATAGTTAGTTACATAAAGGTTGCTCACTTTAGGGCTATACACTTGTTAATAATAATCCTTTCTACTATTGGCATAAGGCTTGAAATTTTAAACGAGGGAGCTAGTCGATCACATTGACCCCAGTGCTCAACTGGTACATATTTTATTGATGCCGAAAGGATGAAAGGCGAAGTCAGCGACGCCGGCATTTGAACTCAGAACGTAAAACCGAAAGAAATGAATAACGCTGATGATTTTGTCCGGCACGGTGACGAGTTTGCCTGCGCGCCACCTTCTAATTGTATAATAATATCCTCCAAACACTTGACCAGAATTAATGTTTAATGTTTATTTTATGAAGTATAATATCTTTTGAACACATCACAGTACATTCAACAAAATCTAAACTTTGCAGTACTCACTTTTCCAGCTTGAGGTAGAAAGGGTTACAGTTCGCATTAATCCAACTTGATGGTTTTATCAGCTGTCTCCGATTAAATCCTGCAACGTACGATAAAAGAATTACAATTCAGGTCGTAAATCAGGTTTCGATAACGATTTCATTTGTTTAACTTAATATTTGACAGTTGATTTTTCATCTATTCTCCAATATTATGTCTCTTTTAAATACTTGCGTATAAAGTCAAATGCTTTTATGAATCTGTTGTATGCAACGTATCTGTGTAGAAATGTGTCGTACAGTATTATACATTAACACACTTACATGCATACATACTCATTTTTATACATATATGCACAAGTGTATACATACGCACACGCACACATATATATATATATATATATATATATATATATATATATATATATATATATATATATATATATATATATATATATATATATATATATATATATATATATATATATATATACGTCTACAAACATATACACATGTATACCTACTTATATGTATGCGTGCACTTCGACAGACAAAAATATTAAATCATAATGAAATGTATTTATCTGTCAGTCTAGAAATCTTGATATGTCTATATGCCTATCTATGACTCTCTTCTTATATGTATAGAAGCGCACGCACGCACACACACAACACACACACACACACACACACACACATACACACACACACACACACACACAAACACACACCCACACACACACACACACACACACACATACATTTACATGCATGTATGTATGCATATATATTTATAGAAGTTGGATGGCATTGCCAGAGACAAATGTATTACGAAAAAGCGCAACTGCTCTCATGGCGCCGAAATGCCAGTCAATTGCATGCCAAAATCTAATGTATGAAATGAAAACAACCTGTCTCATTCTAATCCTCTAAGATCACTACGATAATAACCATGATTATTACAGTTAAACAAAGCAGTTGAGAATAAATGAGCAGCATGACGTGTTGGGCAGTTCTAACCAATAAAACCTTGTTGTCAGGGGTGCAAACGCTTGAGGAAAATTTAATAGAAATCTGATTGAATCGCCTTCCTTGGATACATGTACAGTTACAGCCTCACAAATTTTTGTCTTTCTATCTTTCTTTCGATGGTTTTCTTTTTCCATGGTTTTCTGTGACCTTTCTTATTGAGTCTGCTATATAGTAGGGCAAACAAGGTTCCACCAATGTATTTTACTAGTAATGACTGAAGAGAAGTGTATCTACGTAATAATTCCTCGGGTAACCTTTTCAAACATCCCTATTAAATGCATTCGAAAAATCAGTAATTGGTTTTCTGATTATTCTAATATATGCATACATATATCTATATCTATCTGTGTGTGTGCGCGCGTACGTATACATATATATATATATATATATATACACACACACACACACACACACACACTTATATGTATGTATGTATGTATGTATGTGTGTATGTATGTATATATACGCGTGTGGTCTCTCTGTACAATTTAGCATGTTAAATGCATTACTTGTGAGATAGAGGCAATTGGTTGTTCTTTAAGTATAAGAGATATCCATCATCGGAGAATCAGCGTCATCGATTTGGAATGGTAAAGAATCGGGAGTTATGACTTACACCCAAATCATTTCCATCCGAAATCAATAAGGCTGATCTTCCATAGATCAGAATTGGAAGCGCTGAAGCGGATTACTGCAACCAGGAACATAATCTCAGCTGCAGTCTAGATTCGACAAGAGCTTACTACCTACAGCAGTCATATATATATATATATATATATATATACATATATAAATATATACATATATACATTCACACCCACGCGTACATACATATATTGTATTAGAAGCAATCTGTCGGTTACGACGACGCGGGTCCCAGCTGATACGATCAACGGAAAAGCATGTTCGTGAAATTAACGTGCAAGTGGCTGAACACTCCACAGACAAGTGTACCCTTAACGCAGAGTTCAGGAAGATTCAGCGTGACAAGGCTGGCCCTTTGAAATACAGGTACTACTCATTTTTGCCAGCTGTGTGGACTGGAGCCGGGAATCGAACGCACAACGTTACGATCGTGAGTCGAATGCCCTAACCACTGAGCCACGCGGCTTCACTACATTGGGTGGCGTTCAATTATTAAATAAAAATGAAGAAATACATATTAAATACAGGACATCAACGAGCGAAAAATACGTAAAGACATGACGAAAGACAAGTACGGGACAAAATACCAAAAGAAGTCTAACTCTGCCTCGTTGAATATATACATGCATATTCATAAACGTATTTATATATACATTCACACCCATACCTACATACATATATTTTACATAATGTGCATATATGGGGATTTTAATAAAAAATAGAGAAAATGTACATTGAATATAAAAAAATAAAGGCTTTTTTTATGAAAAGTAGCAATAAATAAATACAATTAGTTGAACTGAGGTAGAATTAAGAGGAATTAAATTCATTATTTTTAATTATTAAAGAGATTCAAAGTTAAACCGGTATCGTCATTGCTGTTCACTGGCTTTGAACGCGCACCGATTATCAAACACTGTAGGGTCTACTAGTCCCTGAGTAATCATTGAAAAAAATATTAACCAACACAAGATTTTATCCATTAACAACGGAACCAAAAGTGAAAAAATGCGGTCGGCCTAACTGTGGCACATGACCCCACCTTTTGGAGGGTACAGAATTCCACTTTAAACAAGGTAAAATATTTAAGATTAAATCAAATTTCACCTGTGCCTCGGAAAAACTAATACATACATACATACATACATACATACATAAATACATACATACATACATACATACATACATACATATACATGCACGAATATATATATATACATATATATATACATATACATAGACATATACATTATTAATATACACACACACTCAAAGATATCTATACATGTACATGTTCATATTTGTGCACACATACATAAGTACACATGATTTTTTTTTTAATTAATTAATATAATTAAAGATTCATCTCTATGGTTAAATAAATTTAGAAGGTTTTTGTCATTTTAGCCACTACTCTTGATTTTTGTCCGAGTGTTTTTCCTTCGGTCTGCAAAAATGGAATTTTAAAAAAGCATTAAAAAAGCATTTACATATATATATATATATATATATATATATATATATATATATATATATATATACACGTATATGTGTGTGAGTGTGTGCGTGTGCGTGCGTGTGTGTGTGTGTGTGTATGTGTGTGTGTATGTATCTGTGTCTGTGTCTGTGTGTGTATTCGTGCGTATGTCTGTGTGTGTATTTGTGTGTTGTGTGTGTATGCATGTTAGGTGGTATAGCAGTGCAATGTAAAAGTGGTTTTCGCAAGTCAATCAAAAATTGACATCACTTGGTAATCAACTACTTTCAAAGAATTCTAATTCCTCCTTTAATTTCTTTTATTCACCTTCGAAACCTCGAACAAAACATTTTCCCTCTCGTCCATTCATCCCTTTTCTTTTAGTCTGTCTCTTTCTCTCGTGACAGTCGATACTTCTATGGAAATTATTACCCTAGCAATCACCCGTGCTCTTTTGCACAGAAACAGACGACGCATTCTAAGACAAAAATCAATATATTTGTTTTCCAAAGTAACCTTAACATATCAGAACTTTCCATTGAGATTATTTCTTCTAAATAGTTATCAGTTTGTTTAATGATAGATTGATGTATTTTTGATGTGTGTTTAACTATGTGTTTTCTTAGGCGTACTTATTTGTTGTATCCAATTTATTTATATTTGAATGTATCTTCACCATCGTATATGATTGAACAAGACATCTGTGAAACTTGATCGAGAAAATTGTGAGGGTTTGTATTTCTTTAACTTCAGAATTGCACCTCATAATGCAGCAAGGCGCAACCGTGGTGTCAGTAATCATAACTCACAACGAAAACTTCACTTGCTTATAACATATGTGTAAATCTGTTGCTGTTTTGTAGCACATTGAGAAAACTGTTATATGGCATTTATAAACAACGTGCCTATGTCTCCATCGATAGTTTAGAATTCAAGCAACATATAACTATGTATTTATACATATGTGTATATAGCCATGGACAGTGAATTTATCGAGGTTGTGTAGTACATTGAGAAAACTGTTACACGGTATGTCACAACAACGTGCTTATGTCTCCACCGATAGTTGAGGATTCAAGCAACATATAACTATGTATTTATAAACAACCCTACACAGAGACCACATCGCGCCTACTTCCCCCACAAATACGCGCGCGCATGCAACATTATTCCCAAAGTCTCCTTCCCTACTCGACATGTCTTATCACCATGTACACACAGACATTAAATGCAAGCATTTCGCCACACACTTCTAACAAGAACACTGATTCTGACATCTTTTCATTACAACCAAATACATTTCAAATTTAGTTACTACCCTCATCGAATACTTTAATTTTATCACTGTACTGATCTGCCTCACACAACGTGTCCCATTCACAAAGTGGCAACTCTTTACTTCTACCAATCTCATTCCAAAGTAATGAAAATACATATAACAAGTTATCTTCACATTAGCGCACTGTTCACTCTAACGTATTTGTGAGAGTGCGGCTGCAGACCAAAATCATTCAAAGGAAAGCCTCCACTAAACCATACAATCCATTAACACGATTCACCCAACGATACACAATTCTTTCTTTTGCTCTCTCATTTACTCTTTCTCCCCCTCTCACAGTCTCTCTCCTTCTCTCCCTCCCCCCTCTCTCTCTCTTTTTCCCTTTTTCATTTTCTACAACGATATTGCTCATATGCTCTTGATAACTGCGGACACTCCTGTAAAATTCAACCGATGAATCCACCTCTTCTCTTCTTATTCATATTGCATTTCACTTTTTGGACCCTTATACTTAACACGTAACTTAGCAAAAGTATATGTGTGTATATATATATATATATATATATATATATATATTATACACTTAGTATGCTTAAGTATACTGAACTATTGTTTGATCATTAGTATTATTTTATATTACGAGTGAAATAATATCTTAATAAAATGTTTAAGTATTATAACTGAACTATGCAGTAATCTACATTTATAATCATTGTACTCCCTCCTCGTGCGACAGGCTAAATTGGAATCTGAAAAATGATTAGAATACCCTAAAACCACAAGTTCTGTTTCGAGACGCATTTGCCAACGCATTTGCCAACGCATTTGCCAACGCCATTGTAGGGCCATGACCTCACGGTTAAGTACGCTTCAAAACAAACCAGCGAAACAGCTTTTACCGGGTAGTCGATCCACTATAAAGAGAAGGGCAAATACTTTCAGTCTATCTTAAACAAAGATACATTAGGAAATGGGGTCCCTGATGTACAAACAGTCTATGTGGTCAGGATTAAAGCACTTTTGAGCATAGGTCTGCTTGATCAAGGCTGACATGGGTCAGAAATATAACATGAATTAATTATATTAATAGATTTCACATAGGATATATGCTTCCACATATTGAACTGTTAGTGAAATAATATTAGTTTCTATCTGACCAGGAACAAATGTCACCGACCAATGTTCATTTCCTTACCCAAGAGACGGTTCCGTTTCAAAATATGTTATTACATAAAAGATATAAAGTTTGAAATATTTCTGGCACTAATCAGTCTGAAGTAAAATTTTACTATTTATAAAATGTTACTTGTATCATTCTATTTTGAGTCATACATTTTTGACTGCTGCATATGTTACTATTTATCATTGAAATGTACTTAACTGTTAATAAACAATTAAAATCTTGTTTCCATTCAAGGGCATGATTCAACTATTCAAGCGAGTAGCTTCGGCCTTAACAAATGCGACTCACCAGACTAACACACATACAGAGATTATGAAACGTTAAGAGGGTATGAGTCAATCAGAAGAATAAAGGTTATATCAGAACATTTGTGTGAATAAGCAACAACAGTGTATGATATCTGATCATGTTAGCGTTTCTCCTCTGTGTGTGTGTGTGTGTGTGTGTGTGTGTGTGTGTGTGTGTGTGTGTGTGTGTGTGTGTGTGTGTGTGTGTGTCTGTGTGTGTGTGTGTGTGTGTGTGTGTGTGTGTGTGTGTGTGTGTGTGTGTGTGTGTGTGTGTGTGTGTAGTCACGTCTTTATATCTATCTTTCGTTACGTTTTGCTGCACCTTTCACCTTTTCTGAACATTGTCTCTCAATGAAAAGCAATCATAAGCTTCATAATTATTTCTTTTTTTTTTTTGACAGATTCCAGCTTCGATGATTGCAGCAAAGAAATTCGAGATATGCTGTTACTTTCTTGCAACACTCTTGTACTGCTGCTGCTAATGATGATGATGATGATGATGGAAGTGTTAATGGTGGTGTGGGAGGAGGAAGAAGTGTAAGGGTAAAGGAGGTGGAGGTGGAGGACCAAGGGAAGAGAATTTTTTGTGGTGGAATAGGTGATGGTGGTGGAGAAGGAGGTAGTGGTAGTATCGGTGATTGGGGTGATATTGAAGCCTTATTTCTGTAGTTGTGATAGTGGTGGTGGGTGTGGTGCTTACGGTGATAATGATGATGATGTTTGTTTCCTTTTTCTTTTTTCTTTTCTTTTTACTTGCGCCAGTAGACTGTTGCCATGCTGGAGCATGGCTTTGAAGAATTTTTAGTCTGGTACTTATTCTATCGATCTCTTTTGCAGAACTGGGTTTTCACGGTGACATAAACAAACCAATACCGTTCGTCAAGCGGTAGTGGGGGACAAGAAAATAGATAGAAACACGCACGCACACACACACACAGATACATACATACACACACACACACACACACACACACACACACACACACACACACACACACACACACACACATATATATATATATATATATATATATATATATATATATATATATATAACAGGCTTCTTCAGTTTCCGTCTACCAAAACCCCAAGGTTCCACATAGAGGGACTGAATCCAGAACCATGTGGTTGGGAGGCATGCTTCTTATCACACAGTCACACCTGCGCCTACTGAGTATAAATTTGGTGGGGTGTCCTTTTGTTTTTGATACAGTAGTTGTTATAGTGGCTACTATGTTTATTATGATGTTGGTAATGATGGCTAATCTTGTAGTAGTAGTAGTAGTAGTAGTAGTAGTAGTAGTAGTAGTAGTAGTAGTAATGGTGATGATGATGATAATAGTAGCTGTTGCCGTTATTGAACTAACATAATTATTTAAGAAGTTAGATCGTAGAGAAAGGGTCTTTTGACGAACATTAAGGATTCATTAGCACATGTTTAGTTCCTAATTTCCTGAAGTTAAATATGTAAGAGGCAAATAGCTCTTCACTTTAGACACTTTGGGTACTTCTTTACCGTAACAATATATATATATAGACCATGTAATAAAATGCTGCTGATGAATTTGAGTTGATGTTCCTTCTGCTACTGGTCCAACGGTTACCCCCATGAAAGCCCTGCACCTTAGATGTACAAAATTGTGGAAATGATGACATTCTATGTATTAATGTTGAGAGACGCCGCAAAGAAAATATTTATATAGATTATGTTAAGGTAGTTTATCGTCCATCAGCAGAAAGATAATCTCTCACACAAACACTTATGCAAACTCATACCAGAGTGCATAAACACATAAAGAAAAAAAGCCAATAAATGTGTGTGCACATGGTATGCTGATATACGTGCATACATACATTCATACATTCGAGCACCTCCTGATATTCCCCTCAGACAAGCAAAGGAGTTGCTACTCAGTTGTCTAATTTGTAAAGATATCAGCTAAATATTCTTCAAATCACATGCATCTGTCTCAAAACAAAAAATAGAGGTCACATTGAATAATGTAGCCTTTGGTTCATTATTGGAACACCCATGGTAATAGCCCTCCGGGAAATGTTGAACTACATTACAATAAAAACAAACCACCACATGTGCTTATGTCTATTTGGACAATACTATACGCATTCAAAACACTACAAACACCTCTCTGCTTGGTACGAAAAAGTACACGCAAAAAGGGCTAAACCCGCTAATCGATTCCATCCCTATACCAAGCTGCGATAGAGTTTAATGTCACAGCTAGATTGCATACATTTAGAGAATATACTATATATATAATTAATCATAGCATATTCGTTTGTGTGTACATGTACGTGCACATGTGTATGTATGTATTGATGCTAGTGTATGTCAATGAACATGTAGTTGAGTAAAATAATATGGATATCATCTGTATCAAACTTGTACAAGAGCACTGGTTTTCAGCTATAAATATGACATATGGTGATTATGTGTGCGTGTGTGTATGTATGTATGTATGTATGTATAGTATAGAACATATTTTCCTCTCTGAGTCGAATTTTATGCCACAGTAACACTTTATCATTCTCTCTCTCTCTCTCTCTCTCTCTCTCTCTCTCTCTCTCTCTCTCTCTCTCTCTCTCTGATGACGGTTTACGGTCATGTTACTATCTTACTTTGTGGCACACATGGAAGAAGCAATTTAACTCATGTTCCAAAATATATCGGGTCGAACCTCTAATATGTCTATAATCGCAATTAGTACTCGTTTCTCGATTTTTTCCCCACATGTACATGTCATATCACTACTAATCACTACATCTCAGTTTGTAATGGTGAACACTTTATAAGTTATCCATGTAAGTCGATTTTTCGCACCATAGTATGGTTTTCGAAATTCATACACTTCTATCTTTAATGCTGTGCACGGTCTCTGTTACATAAACTAATACTGGGCATCGAGTTGTATTACCATTAGGGTCTTAAGGAGCATATAGACATACATACATATATAACTGTAATTTTATTATTACATAGTGTAATTATATACATACATACACATGTACACATATATGTATACATTATATATATATATATATATATATATATATATATATATATATGTAAAAATATGTGACTCTTATTCAGTAGCCATGATAAAATTCCGAGTTTCGGATGCCAGGGTGGGAGCCCTCGCCAACATCTCTTCAGTTATCCAGCCATGGCCGGATAACTGAAGAGCACATATTTTTACAGATAAATTTCTCTATTTGCATAATATCGATGTCTCTTTCTTTCTTTTCTTGTCCTTCCTGTCAAATATATATATATATATATATATATATATATATATATATATATATATATATATATATATATATATATATATATATAAACGTACATGTATATATATATATATATACATATATATATATATATATATATATATATATATATATATATATATATATATATATATATATATATATATATATATATATATATATATATATATATATATATATATATATATATACTTATATACATGTACATATATATATATATATATATATATATATATATATATATATATATATATATATGGCGGGGGCAGAATTTGCTCATCAGAAACTATACTATACAGAAATTATACTCCTCAGAAACTCATGTATAACATAATAATATTAGCAAGAACATTGAAAAAAAATGCTCTTGCTAATATTATCATGTTACACATGCGTTTCTGATGAGTATAATTTTTATGTTTCATCTGGGTTTTAATATTTTCAAAAAAAAAATATTATATTCCAGTACTTTCCACATAAACAGACAGCCTTCCAATAAATAAATAATATCGGGTGAAAAGAAGCGGCAATTTTTTGTAATTTCCTACAAATAAATAGTTAATTAATTAGTTCTTAACATTGTGATGTATTTTGTAGACTGTTTTATAATTGAACGTATTTATTCTGCAAGAATTCAAATAACTTACTATTCAGGCATGCCGTCGTGTATAGATAAATCTAGATTCGTTAGTTTCGCATTAATTATCCCTAGACAAGCGAAATCCCTAGACATATATATCTTCTTTGACAAGTGGAGGTTATATTCAATGTAGCAATGATTTTGGTTAGTTTCTCAAATTATTTACTCTTATGTTATTTCTCAGTAAGATATCCTCTCTAACTTTTTTTTTTTAGTTTATCTGTATTTTTTCAGGAATTTTCCAAAATTTATTCATTCTTATATGTTTCATGGTTTGTTAGATCGCACGAATGGATCGTCTTTGTTACATGTATTTTTGCATGCGTGAATACATGTTGGTATGAATAGGTGCTTGTAAATGTGTGTAACGTGTTCCTGTGGAGGCGCAATGGCCCAGTGGTTAAGGCAGTGGACTCGCGGTCATAGGATCGCGAGTTCGATTCCCAGACCGGGAGTTGTGAGTGTTTATTGAGCGAAAACACCTAAAGCTCCACGAGGCTCCGGCAGGGGATTATGGCGAACCCTGCTGTACTCTTTCACCACAACTTTCTCTCACTCTTTCTTCCTGTTTCTGTTGTACCTGTATTTCAAAGGGTCAGCCTTGTCACACTGTGTCACGCTGAATATCCCCGAGAACTACGTTAAGGGTACACGTGTCTGTGGAGTGCTCAGCCACTTGCACGTTAACTTCACGAGCAGGCTGTTCCGTTGATCGGATCAACTAGAACCCTCGACGTCGCAAGCGACGGAGTGCCAACAAAAACATGTGTTCCGTATGAGTGTATTTATGCCCTTACGCGTTTTTACCTTGTAGATATATTATATTTTCCGAGTTGCTTTGGTTTCTTTCTCATCTTAAAATTTAAAATTTTAATTACATCGTTGCTCATTATGATTTGCTTTATAGATAGCTACCGTTTGCAGCTTGTCCGGAACTCATAAATATTTAGCAATTATAGACAATAGACAATGGTTATATTGAGCTTTCCTGAGTTAGATAATTCAATTATATTTCTTATATGTTCAATAATTAGTTTTTTTAATAGCGCCTCATTTCAAAACGATTGATTTTTCTTTAAAGTTTTGCAATAAGTCGTTTTTGATAAAAACTGGAATATCCATCCGACGAGGATATGCATTAATTAATTCGGAACTGAGATGACAGAAAGATAATAATGTATAAATACCCAGAAACCCGGGTCCGTGCGTATAATGTTTAAAAAATATTATTAATTCGAGTTTATTTGCCTTCACATCTTATGAATTATCTATTTGCAGGTTTCGAGGTTGAATTTACTTCGTATTTCAATTGTCTCCTTTTTAACTGAATTCCTATGAACAAGGTAACATTCATCACATAATTACAAAGTGATTTTTGTGACAAAGATTGTCATTTCCTTCATAGATGAATTTTATGTATGATATTCGAAGCGTTTTTATAACCACAAATAGTGGGACGAACATCACAGGATATGGTTATGGACGAGGGAAGTATTGACTGACACATTTTCTTCATTATGGAAAAGTATTCCTTTCTATATTTTATTTCATCAGTCAAAAGTTACATTTATCTAATGGGACAAAAGTTATCGCACTTGGAGTTGAAAATGACTCCTCATTAAAACAGATCATTTTCTTTATTTTTACAAAAGCGCTTCATCAAATCAAAACGCTTCATAAAAAACGCTTCATCAAAAAAGCTACTTCAAATCAGTATTTTCTCTCCATAACCAGAAAAGAGCTAACGAGATTAAGATAGTAGGATACAGTATTACTAGATACATATTATATTTGAAAGTAAGGCGAGATGGTTACAGTCAGAACGCCTTTGCTCATAGGTCATAAATATTGGTGCTTGGATGTTTCAACTGTGTAACTATTTTCCAATTATCTAGTCAACTGTTGTGACTCTCATGAAAAACATTCAACAATTGTACTTAGTTCCGTCATAATGAAGTAATTTGATAGGTTTAAGTTGCTTGTCTATATAGCATCCATTGTTCCAGTTATACTTAACTACCTCTAATTTTATCGTGTGTAATAACTCACATCGAGCCAAGGTAAACTTTCCGTATGTACATTGAAACTGACCACATTGGCATGTTGTCTCAAATATTCCGACCTTTTTACTTCTTCCCTCACCGTGCTAACGGTTACCAATTTTAGAATCTGGGCTTGAGCATTTCATTAAACAAGTGATTCAAAAAACTCTTTGTTAAATTACACAATCACTTCTCTTCATTGGTTAGTCTAAGTGCTGGAGTACAAAATGTAGGTTTGCATTAAGTCCCCCTAATCGACAAAACAGATATTAACCACGAACGTTTTATTAGTCTTTATCCAGTTCATTTTCTAAAACTTCAATCGGGTTTAAGAAGAGAACCGTTATTCATAAGTTAAACAGTAAACCAAACTGACTACTGCCCTGAACTGACATATTTTCAATCAGCATTAGAGAAAGTAAAGTAATCCATCAACTTTATTGTTAGCGCTGAAATAAGTTTAGTATCTATCGGTTGTTAACGTTATATGAGTGTGTGGTGCGATGTACTTGTGCTACTTACAGTTCAAGTTGCTCTCTCTGGAAACTTTAGACAGTAAGCCCTTATTAACGACTTTATTACGACCGTAATTTATAACGTGAATGCCAACTTAATAAAACCTTGTTATTTATTAATTGTTCAAACTGTTCGCATGGTAAGAGAATTGAAAAAGGACGAGAAGAATCCGATCAATGAAATATAATTTACTTAAAATTGCGTTCCTATCTACAGTTCCATAAATATTTTAATGCATGTAGTCGATACCATAATGACAGTTTTGTTCAGTGATAACCTACACTATGAAAAGTTTTAATAAAGCCCAATGTAGATATTGTTGACGCAGTGTCTTGAAAACAAGCATATATATATATATATATATATATATATATATATATATATATATATATATATATATATATATATATATATATATATATATATATATATATATATATATATATATAAAAACATGTATTATTTTGTATTTATTGCAAAGCTCAGTGCGTCACATTTGCACGTAATTTCATCCGAGTGGAAATTATCAGACTACCGAAGATTTCCTGCCCAAGCTGAATATCTCCATAAATATACATACATACATACATATATACATACATAAGAATATAAAGAGATCAACAATAGATATAAAGCCACATGCATACAGAGAGAGAGAGAGAGGAAGAGAGTTTCTTCTAATTTTGAGAAAAATCATATCTTTTAAATAACTGAATTTTCACTGAACAACAGGACCTGGTTTCCTTTTTATTTTATCTTGTTTGCACTTTAATCCTTTGGCGCGCATCGATTGTTGTAACCTCTTATCAGTATCAATTTCTATCGGGACAGAGAAGTAAAATATCAAGCGATAAAACAAAATTGTCTGAATTGATAAATGAAAGCAGTTTAAATAAGATATAGTAGATTATGATATGAAAAATTACTACACATTATAATACCCTACCAAAATCCATTATTTCAAATGGAGCGGAAACACAACCAATTGAATCTTATGAAAAATTCAGTATTGTTTCCGGTTGGATAATTAGCTAATTTCTTCACCTTCCAATAATATAAACATTTCTATTTAATGACCTCCAAAATAGATTCCACTCAAATCAATTCTCAAGTGATCTATTGAACATCATCACTAAATTAGCGTCTGTGAGAAAAAATTGTCTTTAATTATAATTACTATGAAAAGAATAGCTCTTGTGATGCGGTTGGTTGAGAATCAGTTCCGGGTACGTTATTCTATATCAAAAGGTAATTTTCTATACTGAGTTCAAGTTCGTTATGGTCCCTCTTTCAAAAGTCAAAATAAATTCCAGAAATATGGTAAGAGGTCAATTTTTCGTACATGGTACGAAGACATAGAATCATATTTTATCGCCTCAGATGTATAATTGACGTTGTTTTATTTCTGAACATAGAATATTAAGTCTGTCAGTCTATCGCTTCTCTCTACACTTTACTTAGCAACAAAGCTCTTTGTGGTCGCTTGTTTTATTGGGAACACAAGGGGAACTTGTCTTAAATCACACGCTAATGTCTTAAAACAGGGTAGATGACATGTATTCAGGATGATATAGACCTGGAGACATTATATCTTAAAAAAAAGATAGAATGATTGTGGCTAAAATACCTATTTAAGTAGATCCACTAAATCAATCACAAATTACCAAGGAATAAACGACAACACTCTAATATATATATATATATATATATATATATATATATATATATATATATATATATATATATATATATATATATATATATATATATATATATATATATATATATATATATATATATATATATATATATATATATATATATATATATATATATATATATATATATATATATATATATATATATATATATATATATATATATATATATATATATATATATATATATATATATATATATATATATATATATATATATATATATATATATATATATATATATATATATATATATATATATATATATATATATATATATATATATATATATATATATATATATATATATATATATATATATATATATATATATATATATATATATATATATATATATATATATATATATATATATATATATATATATATATATATATATATATATATATATATATATATATATATATATATATATATATATATATATATATATATATATATCTGTGGAGGCGCGTGGCTTAGTGGTTAGGGTGTCAGCATCATGATCGTAAGATTGTGGTTTCGATTCCTGAACCGGGTGACGTGTTGTGTTCTTGAGCAAAACACTTCATTTCACGTTGCTCCAGTTCACTCAGCTGGCAAAAATGAGGAACGCTGCGATGGACTGGCGTCCCGTCCAGCTGGGGAACACATTACGCCATTGAAACCGGGAAACCGGGCCCATGAGCCTGGCTAGGCTTTAAAAGGGCGCATTTATATACATACATACATATTAAGATGACATAGCCAATTGCCACAAAGATATCATCGCATTTAATGTGTTTAAAGTAGTTGCTTTCGAGCATTCTTAAGTCTTTTGTGATCTGGTCCTTTGACTCGCATCATTTTTCCATTTAGAGTCACTTTGTGATTATGATGAAAGTGAACGTGAAAAAGTTTTGATGTGTAATTTCATCAAGATTAAACCAACCAGATATGGTAATATTTCCAATCTAGCATTCTGTTGTCTACCATTAACCTAACGTAAGAAAACAATATTAATTGACCTTACATCAGCTGAACTGAAGCTAACAATGTTTTGAAATTGATGCTTTGGATATTAGAATTTGTTAGGATAAGCGTGTTTGTTGTGTGTGTGTGTGTGTGTGTGTGTGTGTGTGTGTGTGTGTGTGTGTGTGTGTGTGTGTGTGTGTATTCGTAAATACATACATACATGTTTCTCGGCAAAGCCTCCACCATTACTCAAGGTTAAAGTAGCAGCTCATGAGAAGAAAAATGATCGTTCTGATCAATTTTCGAAATCACGTGATAAGGCTTTGTCCACCTATTTCATTCAGCGAGTTTATCTCGAAAGGGAAAGATCGTTTAGCTTGCTGTGCCCGTATCACCTAAACATCATGAAGCTAGTGCTTTTAGTGGCTTTCAGAGTTAAATTTTGACTCTCATTTCTAGCAATCGCTGGTGTTATTTTGCACCCCCAATTATATATATATATATATATATATATATATATACGATTAAAGGTTTGGCGGTGCAAACTAGAAAATACATATAATCTCTTTATTCATTAGCCTTAAAGCCACATAAGTTTGATAAATGCTATGCATAAAACTCTAGACTCCTGAGTAACCTATGTAACTTTATAGCTAACAAATAAAGAAATAAACATAATTATATGCATGTTTGTATCAGAAACTTATACGAAAATCATAAATTCCCAGCAACCCGAGCTGTGAATCAGTTTAAATTACTTGTGGAAGATTATTTCAATTGATTTCATCAACATTTGCTTTATTATGAAAACAATGGTTGTCACAACGACACATTTTCTTCCTCCTAATTACGTGTTTGTACGTGCATGTGTGCTTGCGCGACGGCGTGCGAATGCGCGTCCATTTGTAATTTACAAGATAGACTAGAATCAACTCAGATTATATTTACGTATTGTTTTCTATTGTTTCTATCTCATTTCATTTTTATATCATTTAATTTTTCATAAATATGTCGTAATATATCCATTATGAATGATGATACTAATAAAAATGCAAAAAATACTGAAAAACTTTTAAATCACGTAGTATAAATGATGTGCGAGTGTGTATACACACACACATACACACACTCATTTATATATATATATATATATATCAGTGCGTGTGTGTCTGAGTACATATAACACACGCTTGCGCTCATGCATACACTCATGACTGCAGACAGACGAACAATATACATGAAGCTCTATTCAACAAACCCGCAACTCTCACCACATAGACTTAAATGTATAGGTTCGGTCTCTCCCGCGGTCAATTTCTCTCTCTCTCTCTCTCTCTCTCTCTCTCTCTCCCCCTCTCTCTCTCTTCCCCTCTCTCTCTCACTTCTCTCCCTCACCCTCATTCCCTCTCTTTTTGTCAAACACTCACACACATACACAGACAACACACACACACACACACACACTGGCAAACACACACACTGACAAACATAAACACATATTCATTGACAGACACACACATACACATGCGCACTGACTCGTACGCACAATTCATACGTTCACGTACGTACGCTTGCATACACACAGATAAATACTTTATGGGCGCACAAGAGAGGATTAGCTGAAATACAACATTGTTGAGTAATTTTACTGCATTCTAAATTAGAAGGCAAACTTACGGTATCATTGGCACCAAATTGTTAACTTCCCTCACTACTTATGCAAGCACATACCTCATAGATCTGACTCTTGTCCAGACTTTTCTATTCTGTTACCATTCTAACAGTTTAATGATTAATAAATAACAAATCCTTATGAATTTGACATTCAAGTAATAAATTACAGCCATGACAACAACGTTATTAAGAGTTTTTCTGACAAGAGGTTGTAGAGAAAAAAAAAATTTTGAATGCAGCTATAATGTGTATACATGTGTGTGTATTTGAATGCATGCGTGTAAACACATCCACAAACACATAGTTAAAATTAGGCGTCTTTATATGCATAAATGAACAAACACTGATTGAATGAAGGACTCAGTAAATTGTGTCGAGAGTAATATTTACTATAATTTTATTGACTGTAACTTCGAAGTTTCGCCGGATCATAGCTAATTCATACTGGCTGAGCTCTGACGGATAAAATTGCAAAGTTGGCTCGGGAACATGTAAACGCAAGGGCTTGGATTACCATGTGTAAAACGATAATGCATATAGTTCGACAATGATTAGTAGAATATCATCAGATGCTATATTCTTTAGTAATGAAATCTATGGATTTAAACCGAGTAGATAATGTATATACATCAGTTTATCCTTGTTCCGTCTTACAGGAAATCACACACGTAAATACTTTTGACTGCAGGTTGAAGACAATTGTATAACAAAATCAGACTGATCGTTTGTCTTATTTTATTTAGTCCTTTTGTGTTGTGAATTAAAATAGCGCCTGGATCGACTTCATCTCTTCTTTTTCTATAAAATATGTCCTTCTATAAAATATATCCTAAGTATTTAAATGCAATTAAGGTTTACGATATGATTTTTACCCACTTCTTTTTTTTTTTTTTCTTACTTTCTGATGGAGCTAATTAAAAGTCACCCTCCTGATTAGCCTTTGCTTTGTGTTGCACACATTCAGCAACGAATCTTTTGTGACACTCCTCTAAGTACGTGTCTAGCTGAGCCGTAATTTGTAATTCTAAACTGAACTTCACTTTCTGGTGTGATATGAAAACAATTTACAGTTTCTTTGTTACAATATATATGGCTGTAGTGCAAAAAGTACGATTCTTGTTTGTCTCAGTTAAAGCCTTTCTCTTATTCTGCCAACACAATAAAAGGAAAGTTGCAATTTACTATTTAAATGTCAGAATCCCATCCCTTTCAGATTTATTACGTTTGTGGTTATTTAAAAGAACTCATTATTATCCAAAAGGTTTTCTTAAGTTTCCATGCAGAAGCTGAACCTGCTTTTAGTAGAATTTTTCAGTTATTCCATACTAACTATAGGCAATTATCTTACACGTAAGAAACTACAAATGTACACAATATTTACTTAAAGAAGCTTGAGAATGTAATTAATTGATAATTCAGTTTATCGTACCTTCTAAATATAGATCGTATCTAGATACATACAGAGAGAAGGAAGTGGGCAGATTTTGCTA
Organism: Octopus bimaculoides; assembly: GCF_046866305.1. Taxonomy (NCBI): domain Eukaryota; kingdom Metazoa; phylum Mollusca; class Cephalopoda; order Octopoda; family Octopodidae; genus Octopus; species Octopus bimaculoides. The sequence goes on from NC_142929.1 coordinate 111,320,319, forward strand.
AATGAATATCCTGATTTCTCTGTTTACATCGTTTTAGTTGAATGATTGCAACTATAAATGAAAATAAAATAGAAACTAGATTAACGGCGGTTGGCATTTGCAAAATATACAAATCTGCTGTGAATGTTGATTGACAAAAATCAATGTTTTTCAAGTGCGTCTCCTAGCTACCTGATGCATTTCCTGCGGTGTACTTGATCGCTTACCTGTAAACCGACCTGTTAAACACCAAGCCAACCAACTTGCCTTCAGTGAAATGCATAGTCAGTAATGTGCTAACCGTTTTCCTGGAATAAGAGCATGGCTGAATGGGTTTAGGAACTTCCCCCATGTTACTGACAGCGATTAACAATAATTATTCTAAATATCGATTACATATTACTTCAAGTTACTGTGTATCTCTAAACGCAAACATGCAAGCATAGAACGACAGGCGTCATATTGCATGCTTATAGTTATATTTAGACTGTAAAAATACGCACATGGTCATCATTATCTACTCATGTATGTACTACTGGTCATATTTGTTCTAAAAAGAGAATCTGACTGAATACTTTTTAAGATGTCTGTAAATAGTAAGAGTTCAGAAATTAGGAATTCACTGGTAAGCTAGCTTGTATAGACGTGTTTCATCTGGCTTGCAATGCAAGATTTTTCTCACATAAATCGAACGCAAGAAACTATTTTTCTTTTCGTGTATCTGTAATTTTATCAGTATTCGCCCCCAGTCCTTTCTTTTTTTAATCTAGTACTTATTCTATCGGTGATTTTCGCCGAACTGCAAAGTTACGGCGACATAAACACATCAACACCGGTAGTCAAGTGGTGGTGGGGAACAAACTCAATCACAAAGACACACACACAGATATGCATGCATATATATATATATATATATATATATATATATATATATGTATGTATGTATATATACACACACACATACATATATATATATATATATATATATCAATATATTATAAATTAACTACTAACAAAAATAATTGGTAAGCTAACTCAAAAAATCATCACCAAAATAGCAGAAAAAAACGACAGTGTGTACGGGCGCACACGCGGATGCCTGTATGTAGGTAATAGCGTTCTTTTTGCTAAAACTTTAAAAAAAATTTTGCTCGGTTTTTGTAATTGTGAAATTTTTTCGCCATGAACGGTTTGTGTTTTTAAACCGAATGTATTTTTTCTGATGTTATATTTATTCCTGAATGATGTGTAAAGAAATTTTGATTTATTAAGTCTCTTAATGAATTCTTTATACTGAAATATATATTGAAGAAGATAAATATGTTCATTTGAATATATACGTTTTTGCGTCGTAATTCCTTTATTATATATATATATATATATATATATATATATATATATATATATATATAGATATGCAGGGCAGGGAATCGTCAATTAGTAATAAAATTAATAATTAACAATTTTGCCGGGTAGCTCAGTATGAAAAAACCTTTTCGGTAAAAAACATTTATAATCATAAATATATAGGGATTGGTAGTAACTGGCTTCTCCAACATACTGAATTCTGCTATTTCTGAATTCTCAGTATGTTGGAGAAGCAGGTTACTGTCAATCCCTATATATTTATGATTATATATATATATATATATATATATATATATATATATATATATATATATGGCCTAGAGAATCATGCATGTACCTCCATTGCATCCTTTTCATCTACCAATTACTCCAGCTTACTGGAGGTATATAGATAGAATGAGGCATGCCACCTCAAGGTCGAAACAGCTGTAAGACATTGTCTCTTCTTCGGTCACTAGATGTCCTTTTGAATTTTTTATCTTTGATTGTTGATAGAGTGTGTCATATGTGTTTGTATATTGTCTTTATTGTCATTTTGGTTGAAAAATAAATAGGTTAATTAACATAGTACAGTGTCTGCAAGTTGATGAGTACCACATATTCCCCTCCATTTTCTTATTGCTCTCTCTCTCTCTCTCTCTGTATATATATATATATATATATATATATATATATATATATATATATATATATATATATATATATATATATATATATATATATATATCATTAACAATTAATAGTGAAAGAAGCATAGTCATAGGCTAGACGTAACCGCCGATTCCCCCCGTCAGCGATATATATAGTAACTCAGTATCTATTCAGGCACCAGTGCGGCAAATAGCCAGTGGGCTTATTAAAAAATAATTAACAGCTACAGAACAATATTAATAGGTAATATTTATCTCCCCTTTAAAGTGGATTTTGCGTTGGAGTATATATATATGCTCAGATATATATATATATATATATATATATATATATATATGTATATATATATATATATATATATATATGCAATGTTAATTCTCTAAATGAAGTATTAACAGTAACTGCACGATAAAGTGTAGTATATTGCCACTTAAGTGTGGCTGACCCCTAGGGGTGGATGTTACTGTTGCTTTTAGCCAGCTGGAGGAGATGTCCTCCTGGGGCTAAAAGCAACAGTAACATCCACCCCTAGGGGTCAGCCACACTTAAGTGGCAATATACTACACTATATATATATGTATATATATATATATGGGTGGGGGTTGTGTGTGTGTGTATAATGAACAGTTTCCGTCTGGGAAATCTACTCACTGGGCTTTGCCCGGTCCGAGGCTATAATAGAACACACTTGCTCAAGGTGCCACGCAGTGAGACTGAATCTGGAAGCATGTTGTTGCGAAGCAAACTTCTTACCACAAAGCCACAACATTCATGCATACATATACATATGTATGTATGTATGTATACATACATACATACATACATACATACATACATACATACATACATACATCACTGTAATTGATGAGGGTTTCGGTAGCTTGCAATGCTGAGGACAAGTGAAAAGTAAAAGATATAGACAGGAACAAAGGCGATATCGGGAGACTCACAGACAAACAAAGAAAACGTAAGGGTGAGCAGATTTCAGGTAGCAATGATATCTGTCATTGGTCAGAAATGCTGAAACTTTAAAAAGAAGACGCGTTGAAGAGATTGAAAAGATTATTGACTGCTTAATAATATTTAGTGAAGGATGACTACGAGCCAACTGTCAATGAATTTCCTAAAAGTACCTAGGACGTTCGATAAACCGAACTGTCCAACATTTATAGTAATACCTGTCTGATCAAACATGAATACATTCGTCTGACAGAATGTAGTGGTCAAAAGAACATTTTATCATCTCAGTAATAAAAGACGTAGTTCAACTTCTTTTATATGTACAGAATAGTATGGGGAACAGAGACACTCAGGGAGTATCACTCGTGTTTATGAAATAACAATAACATTATTTAGGACTTGTTCTACCTAAACACAGGTAAGGATGTAGAACAGACAAGGAGTACTGAAATATTTTCAGTATAATGCCAAAATATGTATTGGTACATATTTGATCGATACTTGAAGGATTAAAGACAATTGACAACTCTGTTCTTTGAATCGAGAGTGAAATAAAGTAAGGTATTTGATTCATTGTCTTACATTTCTGGCACGGCACTGCTATATGCTGAGAATCATCTCCTTGAGTGAAATACTACAGAAGACAAAGTTGAGATATGATCTGGGAAGAGGTAAGTGAAAACTGAACAACTTGCTATCATAGACGACTTGAAGTTGTTCGCAAAAAGTGAGGCAGAGCTAGACAGCCTAGTCCAGTCTGTGTGGATTTTCTCGAATGATATCAAGATGGCGTTTGGACTCCAAAAATGTGCTATGATAGTGATGAGACGAGGAAAGTTTGTCAGGACAGAAGGAATATGGATGCCAAGTGGTGAAATGATGAAGGTAATTGAACCCGAATCCGGTTATAAATACTTGACAATACTTGAGACATATGGAATTAAACACAGCGATATGAAAGAAAAGACAAAGGAAGGACCTGCGACGAGTGAGAAAATTATTGACTTCAAAGCTGAATGCCAGAAACATAATTTCGGCAATAAACTCCTCGCACGCAATTGCAGTGGTTCAGTATGGCGCTAGAATCCTGAAGTGGACAGAGGAGTTAAATGAGTTGAACAGAAAGACAAGAAAGGTCCTAAAAATACACGGAGCCCATCAACCGCGCGCAGACACTTATCGCCTATACACGAAGACAGCAAGTAAAGGAAGGGGACTGATAAGTGTGAAAGACTGCGTACGTATCGAACTCTGGGGTTTAATGAGATACCTATCCCAAAGTAAGGAAACCTTGCTAGTGTCAGTTAGGAATGAAGGATTTTTGAAAGCAGAGAAAAAAAGGGAAAACAAAAAGGACATGAAGAAGCATAACGCAACAAGGGACTACACAATCAATTCCATGCAGACACAACAGAAGTTGCTGGAAAACATAGGCGGGATTCACTGAAGAAAGGAACACAGCAAAAAGACTGAGAGCACTATTATACTGGCAGTACAAGACCAAGCTTTGGCCACGATTTGGAAGGTCAACCTTAGGAATGAGCAAGTATCTCCGCTGTGCTGCATTTTTATTATTGTACAAATAATAATAATAATAATAATAATAATAATAATAATAATAATAATAATAATGCTGATAATAATAATAATAATAATAATAGTGATGATGATGTTAATGATGATGATGTCGAATAGCTGTTATTCATTTTATTGTTTTCACATACCATCACATAAACAGCTACTAATGCACTACACCAGAAATAATACAATTCACCAAATGGATTTAATCATCATGATCACCACTATATCAAAACCACTACTACCAAATCGCTGCTGCAGTTACTACTACTACAACTACTAATACTACAAACTATACCATGGCTGCTGCCACATTCCCACCACTTCATCATATCACCACTGTACCCATCACATCTACATTATCGCAAATATAATCACCCCCAACCCAATAACCATCATTAACAACAAATCTATAATGACTTTTGATTTTCATAACCATTACTATCATCATTTCCAGCTGAAGTATCACCATCACAAACTTATTTGAATATTTAACTTCCTTCTACATCCATCATCGCTCCTCTCCTTTTCTGCTCTCCACCACCATTACTGATATTATCATTATCGCATTGTTGCGCCAATCCTTTATGAGCGTTCCTCCATATCAGCTCAGCTTCTTCCATTATTTTCACCCTCATTTCCTGCCTACTCAATCTTTTACTATCAATAATAACATTGCCACAACATTGACCACTAAATTCTCAGGCATCACTTCAACAACAAGAATAGCTGTTTAGTAAGAAGTTTGCTTCCCAACCAAATTGTTCCAGCTTCAGTCCCACTGAATTGTACCTGCTAAAGCTCCTCAATGACCAAAGCCTCGTGAATGTATTTGTTAGACAGAAACTGAAAGAAGCCCGTTGCGTATATCCTTGTATTTGTTTGTCCCCTTCACTTGATAACCGGTATTGGTTTCGTTTTTTTAATTTTTTTATTTCCGTTCCTATAACTTAACGGTTCGGCAAAAGTGACTGAAAGGATAAGTACTAGACTTCAAAAAAAAAAAAAAACGCTGGGGTCGATCCATTCGACTAGGAAAAAAAACCTTCAGGGTGGTGCTCAGCATAGCCAGTGACTGGAACTAGTAAAGTATAAAAAACATATATGAACAAATTCCATCAACCCCACTCTCCATTTCCGATAATTCGATTCTATTCAATATCCCACAAACATGTTAGTACTATTTCTCAGTTGGAAGTTGGTCAGAAAACTAAATAACAAGCATATCGTTTCGCTAGCTATCTAGACTAATTCCCTTGTAATATTTCTTATCTAACTTAATGTTAGATCATCGACTCGAATTTAGTAGCCTAGCTCATTCTGTGAATGTTTTGCTAGTTATTATGATAATTACAAGTATAGCTTGCGTTTAGTAATGTCAGAACGCCATAGCTTTATCGTTCGAAAAATATGTTATCAGAGAATTAATGATGATGTTATATTTGCGTAATATATATAAATTTATGTACCTTTTTATTTCATATTGGCACACTGTGTTAACAATAGCTCTGTTGGTTACAGGTTTCTAACAAGCACTACATTTCATGACAGCAACAACAAAAAGCGAACGTTTAAAGAGCGCCGGTATTTCGCCGATATGTTTCTATGTATCTGTCAGATCCAGAAAGAGAGAAAAATCTCCTCGTCGAAACAAAACTCCGGAAGAAAACCAAAACTTTCAGATAGGGACCGTCGGACTCTAAGGAGAATTGTTAGAAAGGATCACAAAAGTACAGCTCCCGAAATTACTGCAGAGCTTAACGACCACCTCGAGAACCCAGTTTCCACAATAACTGTTCGCCGGGAGCTGCACAAAGCCGGATTTCACGGGAGGGTTGCAATCAGAAAACCACTACTTTCAAGCATTTAGAGTGGAGTAAAAAAAACCTACAGAATTGGTCCCTAGAGCAGTGGAAGAATGTTATTTTCTCGGTCCAGTCATCCTTTACCTTATTTCCGACCACCGGCTGAGTATACGTGTGGAAACATCCAAAAGAAGCATTTGACCCAGACTGCTTTCTACCAACTGTTAAAAATAGAGGAGGATCCGTGATGATCTGAGAATGCTTTCGGAGGAGAGGGGTTAAAGCTAGTTCAAAAGCTTGTTGTTTGGATGTGGCAGCAGGAAAATATTCTAAACAATACACTTAGCTGGGCTTAAATGACCTGAGAAGAATCGGTCCACCATGACTTGGAGTGAGAAGTGTGGAGTGAAAACAGAAACTCTAAACAAGCTTTTGTTACATTTATACAGAGTGGAGTTGGAATTTAAACATATAATGATTGTGCTAGCTTTGTCTGCAGTAATATTTCATACGGAGCCGATTGGATGAGTAGTTGTGGGCAAGAGAATTTAGAGAATTTATCAGTTATCTACCGCATCTAACAAATAACTCCCTAACACAAATATCTATTAACTCAACGGAGACCTTTGTATAGATATCTTAGTCATGATCAATACTCTCCACCACCTAACCACTCCTTGTCTTTCATACTATCTCATCTTTACATGATTCCAAATTCCGATTTGGATTGGCACCGACTCATTCTTCATTGCCAACTCTTGAAAATACATCACTTTAATTCCATTAACGTTTGCTCCTCTTCCATTGGCTAGACAGCTCATTTGAACCGTTGCCAACTTCATCGATTAAGTATCGACTAACAGTTGCTTGCAAATATTTATATACACATGCATACATACATATGCACACATATACATACATGCATACATACATGCATACATAATACATACATACAAACATGCATACATACATACATACATACATACATACATACATAATACATGTTTACGCATTTATACATATATATATATACATCAAACTTCCCTTTCGTGTCACTGCAACCATGCTTAATATTATTTTGTTTTGAGCCTCTTTGATCCATTTGTTTATGTGTATAGTTCTTTCCATTTTAACGTTCTTTCCAAATTCCTGTCATCTATTTATATTTCGTCATAATTTGATTTTTAAGGATTATGATTTATTGTTATGATACTTAGAGTCTTCTTGGGTTTCTTTCTTTTATATTTCTTATTGTTATTGTTTTTACTTGTTTTTTTTTACCTTTTTTATAATTTATATCTTTTTTTCCCCTCTCTATGCTTTCTTGTTATGCTTCCTATTCGACCCTCTTTTGTGGGTTTTTTCTATATTTTATTTGTCTTTGTGTTTTTTTTTTTTTTGTTTTTTTTTTTCAAGTAGATATTCTCTGTAAAGAGTTTTATGTGGACTTTGTTGAACAGAATCAGAATTCGTGACCAACGGCACACAACAAAATGAAAGATGCTGATCTAAAAACACATTTCCCTAGATAAAGCCTTACCTATACATATGTATACACATGAATATAAAATATAGGGTACAAAGATGACCAACTGAATAAAGTGTTACTTCGAAATCAGCAGCTTATGAAAGTATCTTCATCTAGACGAGTCGACGCAAGGCCTTTTGAGTGAAATTGGAAAGTTGTGCAGAGTTCCATTGAATATACTCTATTTGTAATTCAAAGTGCTAACTGTGTCACACACTATATCAAGCTTGATTTTGTCTTAATTGTATAAGTATAGTGAGAATATAACATACGAATGTATGTTTGTATCTATTACGTTATGTTTGTCTCTGTTACGATATGTATGTTTTTACCTGTATCTTGGTTTATAATTTTATCTGTTTTAAATATTTTACAAACAAATAAGGTCAGTTACATAAAGAAAACAAAGCAAATAGTGTCCACAAGTAGCTCTGAGACAAGAGCTATGATTTAATTATGAACATAGCCATTCCAGACAATGTACCACTCATATTGTTCTATATTGTCGCGCCTGGCATATTCAGTACTTTATCTGTTCTCGTGCCTTATCACACACTAATTTTCTCACCAGCCTTGTCTCATACTTCTCATATTAGATTCAAATGATACTACTCTTTCTCCATTACTTCCCAACTGGACACCAAATACTAATTAGTCCCACTTTTCCCCTAAACATTTTAAAAGCCATAATTACCTCCGCCTTAGCGAAGGTGGAGGTGTTGTTTTCAGTCGCGTTTGTTTGTTTGTTTGTTTGTCCGTGGACAAGATATCTCAAGAACCGCTGGATGGATTCGTATGAAACTTTCAGGGATGTTTGGCATTGTGACTGGCACGAACTGATTAGATTTGGAAATCGATCTGGTACCGAACAAGGATTCTGGATTATTTTTACTGTAAATTTACCTAATTTTTGAGAGTGGTCGGGTTCATTGTTAGTATTCTCGTTAGTGACAACAGTCGAGTTTATTTCAGATATTCTCATTTTAAAAATCATCCCTGGCTAATCGTTGAGAGGACGTTGGTGTTGCCTTGCCGGAAGTCTGCTCTCTCTGAGGGCACTTGCTTGGATTTGTAACTACATTCATGATAATACCAAGCAATTCTTATAAAGCATTGTATACCGTCTTTGCTTGAATGAGTTACAGTTAAAACATCCACTGTATTTCCAGAGAGAATACGTCACAATATCTCACTGTTTTTATCAGTTTTGACTTTGCAAACTTCTGCCAGCACTCATATAGTATATAAGATGTATATTCATGCCATATATATATATATATATATATATATATATATATATATATAACATGTATGGACAAACAATTGATACATAAATAAGCGAAACATTATTGCCAGAGAAACGCAAACACATACACACATGTGTGTGTGTTTCGTGTATGTGTGTGTGTGAGTGTATATATATATATATATATATATATGGTTTATGTCCATTTAAAAGAAGAAAAGAAAATGGAGATAAGGAAGGTAACAATTATTTATTAGTAACAAATTGGTCAGCTTTACTTCTTACAGCTGTTTCAGTTAATACACTATAATTTAATTACAAATTTTCACATTAAATTTACATTTATGTGACATGAGTATAATTTCATCAGAGAAAAAAGGTGTACCTTTGGATGATATATTTGATCCTATCAATTCATTTCAGCAGTCTTCTGAAATGAATTGATAGCCCCACATATAACCTCCAATTATTGGGTATTAATTGAAACGGCTGTAACAAGGGAAGCTGGCCAATTTGTCAAAAACAAATAATTATTGACTTCCTTATCTCCATTTTCTTTTCTTCTTTTAAATGTATATAAACTATTTGCCTGATATATACCTATTGTTTTAAGGGAATTTCATTTCCCAAAAATACTAGGTATATGAACCAGTATTTCCTTGAATGCAGTCATCCCTTCACGAGGGTTATATATCTTCTAATTAAATACACACGCACACACACACACACACGCACACACACACACACACACACACATACACACACACACCTGCTTATAGAGAATAAATCCTAAGTTCACGACATATATTGCAAGACATGTAATTTTTTTTTATCAAAACATTGTAAACTAGGTAACTCTAACTGATTTGGTTACTGATTCATAGATGAGCTGATAGCAATAGAGAATTCATGGTTGGGATTCATAAAGTTTTCATATAGGTTCGTGTTGCACTGGAAGAATATTTTTCTTGACTTAGCCATAACCTTAAGTAGTATTAGCCTGTTCACAGTTTTCTAGCTATCAGAAGTTGAAACTGAACATCAAAGGTATCGATCATGCAAAAAAATACGCATCCAGATTGATGCTCAAATGGCAATGGAAATTCAGAGAAAGTACATCAGAACTTAGATTCAATAAACGATTGACAGCCGGTCAAATTATCATTATAATGCAACCCCTGCGTGAAAAGTAGAATTATATCTGTATTGCTTTAGATATAAGAAACCGGAACTGACAAGTTGAGAAAAAAAGTAGTTATATATAAAAAATAAATACATGCTTGCTGAAAAGGCAAAACAGTAACTAGAACATCAACTCAACAGGAACACAACAAAATATGGCCATGGAGTTTCTATGTTTACGTTTAACCACTTCCGGTTGCAGACGCGTTAGTGACTGGGCTACGAACCATTTCCCATAACGATTATATAAGTGTTCAATGAAGCATTTCAGTAACCAGATTTACTGCTCGGTCATTCCTTTATAGGAACAGGAAACATTATCAATGGTTAAAAACAAATGAAAAAAAAGATGAAGATAAAATAACATTATTAACTATTATGATTTCTTGAATAGGAATGGAGCTCCAGTGATATAGATGTGTAAATTTGTGATGTAATTCATTTTCCAAGGACATGATGGATATAATTGTAGGGAAGCCGTTTCAGCTTGGAATTATTATTGGATCGACAAATCGATTCGCTACAAACTTACCAGTTCTTACCACAAAAATAAAGTACCAACATCAATACTAAATGAAACACACGCACAGCCTGTAACTTACTGTAGAAAATTACACAAGGAATATATAATCTAAAGTACATATAAGACGTCATCAGATTGCTTCTTAATTAACACAATGTGTTGAAATTAAAGAACAATGATATTATGTGATGTATCTGCCATTCCTCAAAGCAAAGGAGATACATTTGAAGTGGAAACCTCCAGTCATTAATCAAAATTAAGTCCAGGATCTGAGTTTATCGAGAAATTTCATGACAACTTACTACTTTACACTCCATAGAATATTAGTTCCAAACGACTTGACAAGACAAATTATCAAAATTAATGTCTAACTTCCCATGCACCTAACTATAGTATTGAGTGCGGAACAAAGTATATTTATAGACATTGTTATATTTAGAGGCATTTAATTATGCACACCTGCATGTCCCTATATTTGTGTGTGTGTGTGTGTGTGTGTGTGTGTGTGTGTGCGTGCGTGTGTGTGCGTGTATGTGTGTACATCGATAGCTAGATAGATAATACATACATACATATGTATATCGATAGATAAATACATAAATACATACATACATACATACATACAGCCCCAAAACAGCTGGGTTTTCTTACCTCAGAGAAGACCTGGATGGAAAGCACTCAGCATACAAGAAAAAAGACTATGCATGAGTATGTTGCCCGGAAGCTAGAAGAAGACAGGAGAATTGACACGAAGCGCAGCCTCTTCTTGGACACAAGACCACTACAACACATCACACTTTGAAGGCTATGCGTTTGCAATCCAGGAACAGGAGATTGCCACAAAGTACCTGGTGAACAAGAGAGACAGTGATGCTCTTCTAATCCCAAGGTGCAACCGCGTGTGTAGGTTACGTCATGTTTTTGCCAACTTCTGTCATGTTTCTGCCAACTCTGTAATACTGAACTATTTTCTATTCTTTTTTCTAAGAAGCCCCTTGTAAACACGGTTATAGAGCGTGCTTATCGATGTAAACATTGGCAGAAACATACCTTTAGTTCACATAAGTGATATCTACCATTATATATAATTTGAACATTGATTTTCTTCTTACATTTCACTTCCACTAGATATATCTTTTTCCAAGCCTTCCAGCTTTTATTTAATTCACATATCGCTCTATATTTCTCACTTATTAATTTTCTGCTTATTTCTTTCCTTTACTCCTACTCTTTCTATAGGCTACCTTTGACGTTATATCCTCTAACGCTTTAAAAAAAAAACTTAATAGCGTTCCGTTCATCATTGTACACATCCATCACATTCTGTTAAAATATCTTATTGGTGAGTTTGGTTTCTTTCTTTCTTTCTCTGATGAGATTATATTGTTTTACCCCATTTTATTCCTTTGGAATCATACCAATGTTGACTTCGAAACATATGTCGGAAAAGAATTTGAATAACACCTGCGCTTAGCTCCATTTATCTATCTATTTACATATATATATATATATATATATATATATATATATATATATATATATATATATATATATATATATATATATTCAGTCATTTGACTGCAGCCGTGCTGGAGCACCGCCTGTAGTCGAACAAATCGACCTGAGGACTTATTCTTTGTAAGCCTAGTACTTATTCTATCGGTCGTTTTGCCGAACCGCTAAGTTACGGGGGCGTAACACACCAACATTGGTTGTCAAGCGATGGTGGGGGGACAAATACAGACACACAAATACACACATACACAAATACGCACACACACGCGCACACACATACACACACACACACACACACACACATATATATATATATATATATATATACATATATATATATATATATATATATATATGTGTGTGTGTGTGTGTGTGTGTGTGTGTGTGTGTGTGTGTATGTATATACGACGGGCTTCTTTCAGTTTTCGTCTACCAAATCTATTCATAAGGCTTTGGTAGGCCCAAGGCTATAGTAGAAGACACTTGCCCAAGGAGCCACGCAGTGGGGCTGAACCCAGATACATGTGGTCGGGAAGCAAGCTTCTTACTACACACCCTTTCCTCTGTGTGTGTGTGTGTGTGTGTGCTTATCTACATGCGTGCTTGCGGACGCATTTGTAAGTAGAGACATATAGAGAAATATGGAACATTTTCTATGTTGCTGTGTTAGTGGGTCTCTATCTAGCTATAAGTATGTTGTAGCACTTAATACCATTTTCACTATGTTAACGGCTCGCTACATCTTTCTTTTAATCCATTAAATAATATATTAGAACATGTTGATCGACATTCATAGTTCTTTCTCCACTTTCTAAAGTCTAACTCTCTCTCTCTCTCTCTCTCTCTCTCTCTCTCTCTCTCACACACACACACACACACACACACACACATACACACACACACATACACACACACTGACACTCTCTCACACAGACACACACACTCACACACAAACACATTGTCACGAATTCACTTCTTTCTCTATCTCTAACATTTCCTTCGCTCCCTCTACGTTCTTTCTCTCTCCCTCTCTATCTCTCTCTATCACTCTACCGCTTCCTCCCTCTCTGCATATGTATATGTGTGTGTGCATACGTACATATACCTGCATGTACACATATACATATATATATATATTTATATATATTTATATATGATTGTACATAATGAGCTGTACTTATGTGTGTAATCATGTTATATACATGTATATGTATTTACGTATGTAGAGAGAGAGAGAGAGAGAGAGAGAGAGAGAGAGAGAGAGAGAGAGAGACTCAAATATGCGCACATACGCACAAAATCACATAGACACATGTAATCAATATATATATATATATATATATATATATATATATATATATATATATGCATGCATGTATGTATA
>NC_142929.1:111339037-111364037 GCF_046866305.1 Octopus bimaculoides
AACGATGGTGCATACGCATCGTTTGTGATGTTAGGTAGTGCCTCTACATACAGGAAGAGTCACTTTACTAGCAAGTGCAATTCGAATGACTTATGTGACTTAATAAAAGAACGTATGCCCTCTTTTCCATTACTTACGGTATAACTCTCGTATTATTATCTGTGTAATAGCTTGTCTTTTTTGTTATTGTTGATCTCCCCGATCATTCAATGGAAATCCACAATTCTTGTTTATTATTTTCGTTTGTATTTGGCCTTTGTTCTAATCCCGACGGATGGATTATTACTATCCTTATTATTATTATTTTTGTCTTTGTTGTTATTACTATTGTTGTTCCTGTTGCATTGTGGTTGCTATTGCTGTTGTTGTTGCTGTTTCTGTTGTGGTTATTGTTGTTGTTCTTGCGGCTGTTGTTGTTTTTGTTAATAATATCATCATCGTCATCGCTCGCATCGTTCACATCACTCACCCTTTTTTCTTGAATCTCGCTTCACCTTTGTTTTTTGTTTTTTTCCTATCTCTTATTTCATCTGTCTTTACTTTCTCCAATTCGAAGGTGGGCGTCCCCTGCATCGTTCCACTACATCGCTTCAATGTCACCGATCAAGCTTCATACAAATTACGCGTGATTGCTCATGGTTCACAATAAAAAACAATGAAAACAGTTACTTTTCATTGACACGTGGGAACGTCGAAATAACCACATACATAACAAAAAGTATTTCTCAAGGTATACAAGCATATCTTCCCAGCTATGACTTCTATTTCTCTGCCTCTCTTCCTCTCTTTCTCTTTCTCACTCTCTCTTTCTCCCTCTCTCTTTCGTATTATACATATGTGTGTATGTGTGTATTTATCCAGGTGTATTTAAATATATATATATATATATATATATATATATATATATATATATATATATATATATATATACTCCAGAAAATAAGATCTGAAGAAGGAATTGTAATTCCGAAATATCATCGGACTATAGATATCCAAGTTACAACAAGTATATAGTCCATTTTTTGTTCTATAGTGCATTGTTATACCTTTCTAAACTTTTTATTCTTTACAAACAATACACAATGCTTCAAGCGAACTACAATACTCTCTTATATATATATATATATATATATATATATATATATATATATATATATATATATACAGTTTATCTTTTATTTATTTCAGTCATTTCAAACAGCGGACGTGCTGGGGCACTGCCTTGAAGAATTTTTTTAGTCGAACGAATCGACCCCGGAACTTTGTAAGTGTGGTACTTATTCTCTTGTTCTCTTTTTGTTGAAGCACTAAGTTACAGGGAAGTAAACACACCAAGACGGCTGGACAGGCGGTGATGGGACACAAAAACAGACACAGACATATATATATACACATATATATACATGTATATATATATATATATATATATATATATATATATATATATATATATATATATATATATATATATATATATATCATATTAGGGGGAAAATCAAAACCAAGGCAGAGCGAGTATCTCAAGTCATTTAGAATCATCTAATTAGGATAAAGTGAATTCTAAACGACTTCAGATACTTGTTCTGCTTTAGTTTTGATTTTACCTCTAATATAATATATACATGCTATAACGGAACCCTAACACGAATCCTTAGATCCAGCATTAGCTCTGATCTTGGAACCAAATGGTCGATGAACTATGGCACATACCCAGCGTACCTATTCGTTTAGATCACAAGTGAACTAAACTCCTCATATTCGTTATATATATATATATATATATATATATATATATATATATATGTATGTATGTATATACCAAATCCACTAAGAAGGCTTTGGTCGGCCAGATGATATAGTCGAAGACACTTGACACTTGCCCAAGGTGCCCGATTTGTTCGGCAAAAGTAACCGATAGAGTAAACACCAGGCTTAAGATATAAGTACTGGGGTCGATTTGTTAGGCGGTGCTCCTGCATGGCTGCAGTCCAATGACTGAAACAAGTAAATGATAAAAGATAAATGAAATGTAAATACATACATACATACATACATACATACATACATGTATACACACAGTCACACACACACAGGTACATGCATACATACATACATGCATACACGCATACATTCATACATACATACATAACGATTGGAAAAACCGTTGATGTGTCTGTCTATGAATCTTTGAAACGGTTACAATAAAGTTCAATGTAATCTGTTAGGAAATCCTACTATGCTGAAATAATGAAGTTTTAATACGAAGCTATATTCCTCATGTCAAATATAAAACTATTTTAATTAATAGTTATGAAATAATTAGATGATAATGAACTGATGTGAACATCGATCTTAGAACAGAGTGATTTATGTTCTTTAAACTTAGATCTTTATTTCAATCTTCGATGAATTTATTCCAATTGCACCAGTATAAAGCTTGCCTTTTTTCACCTCCAGTATTTATCAATTAACTTCCAATTATATAGTAGCATCTATTGCATCAATTATATTGGCCTTATAAACCCACGAAGCAGTGGGTTCATAAGCTGTGAACTGAGTACCATAAAACATATAGTTTGACAACTGTTCAGCGATGCATGTCACATATTCCTTGTAATAAGACATACAGATCCTGCATTTCAATGAATAATACTGGAGAAAGTATTATGTATGTGTATATATACATTTGAAATTTACAGACATGGGTTTGTTGTCTCTGCTCGATGCGTTTGGACATCATGCGTGAAAACAAAAACCCGACGAATGCACACTACACGCTTGTATTCTAGGCGTAATGACTAGAAACTGACGTGGCCTACTGGTGTGAGATTTTCACGCATGCGCAGAAAGGATAGTATCACCTCCAATCCAAAGGGCTTTGCCACGCAGCATCAATTTTAACAGAAAAAAATAAAGCCGGATAATTTTTGAACGCACCTTGTACTTAAGCGATTCTCAATAGACTTCTTATCTTTGTGTCAAGAAACTTTCCGTCTTTCACTCTCCCTTTCTCTCGCTCAATCTCACTCTCTCTCCCTCCCTCTCTCTCTCACTCACACTTTGAGTATATATATGTATATATATATATATATATATATATATATATATATATGAATATTATATATATGAATATTATATATATATATATATATGTGTGTGTGTGTGTGTGTGTGTGTGTGTGTGTGTGTGTGTGTGTGTGTGTATGAATATGTATATTTATATAAGTATGTACATATATAAATGTATATGTACATTATGCATGTATATATATATATATGTATATATATATATATATATATATATATATATATATATATATGTCTATATAAGCGTTTGTGTATATGTAAGGTGTGTGAGCAACTGCTTGTGTTAATGGCAGAAGAAAGGGGAATTGCATTAGAAAAAGTTTTAATCGATGTTTTCGGTAAGTTTGGGCGCTAGGAAAAAATAGAAGAGGCATTAAGAAGTTGACGTTATGAATTGCTTAAACAGAAAATGGAGCTGTAAGAATTAACGGGGAAATTGTATGTAAGAATTAATAGGAGACTATCCAATTTAAGAAAAGTGAAGATAAAAGCTAAGTAAAGAAGTATGGAATAAGTAGAGAAAATGGGGTGGGGAGGGCGGAAGTCTTTCCAAAATATCTTCGCAGGAAACAGCTTCAGAAGTTGTGAAGAAAGAATTTCTAGGTAGTCTGTTTATGAGAACTATTGTATTGGACCTCTGTCTATTCACGTCTTTTAAGGTACACGCACATACATAGAAAATGTGAGGTCATGTTAGAAAAGTTTTACGATAGTTGATTTATGGAAAAGATTATGTTAAATGTTTGAAATGCAAATCTGTGAATGAAAAATAAGTTCATACCTCTACATGGTAGGTAGACCTGGTAGAAATAGCAGCCAAATATCCCTCAAAACACCCTACTGTATTAATGCGACAATTCTGCGTATTATGTAGTTTGAATGAGAAACTGTAAGGTGTGTGAGCAACTGGTTTTGTTAATGTCAGAAGAAAGGGGAATTGCATTAGAAAAAGTTTTAATCGATGTTCTCGGTAAGTATGGGAGCTAGGAAAAACAGAAGAGGCATTAAGAAGTTAACGTTAAGAATTGCTTTAACCGAAAATGAAGCTGTAAGAACTAACGGGGAAATTGTATGTAAGAATTAATAGCAGACGTATCCAATTTAAGAAAAGTGAAGATAAAAGCTAAGTGAAGAAGTATGGAATAAGTAATTGTTATACGCTTATAGAAAAACAATTTATATTATAGAATAGATACATACCTGTTGAAGACGAAAATGTATGTGAGAGCTATTGTATTGGACGTGTGTATAATCATAGAGAAAGTGAAAGACATATGAAATGGATGTGTGTGTATGTGTGTGTTTTTTGCGGCTAATTTGGCGGGAGTTTTGCAGTCAGCAGGAGGTGGTTTGTGTTTTATCTCTCGATCAATGGCCGGACAAGTGAAAATATTTTTTTGATATGTGTTTTGTGGAAAGGAGATCTTTTGAAGTGAGTGTCAAATGAAGAGACATGGACAGTTTTATGACTGAACTTCTTTTGAAGTTGGCTTGAGACGGAAGAATTGATGTGTGTGCGTATGTCTGTGTGTGTGTGTGTGTGTGTGTATGTGTGTGTGTGTGTGTGTGTGTGTGTGTGTGTTTGATTGGGTGTGCGAGATAGAGAGAGTAATGTTGATGGTGTGTGTGTATATGAAGGAGAGAGAAAGAAAGAAAGAGAGAGAGAGAGAGATAACTGAAGTTTTATTCAGTTTTTGTAGTGAGTGAATGTGTGAGTGATTGACAGAGAAAAACCGAGAGAGAGAGAGAGAGAGAGAGAGTGGTTATGTATATATGTATGTATGTATGTATGTGTGAATGGCTTCAGTGACGCACACTCACATACATACACGCACACAGGTTGTTTTAATCGATTTTCTCGGTAACTATGGGGGAGGTTAGGAAAAATACAAAGCGCGTTCCAATCTATGCACCCGTCTCCACATGTGTGCCATTTTTCACGCGAATCCACCTAGCCGTTTGGCCACGAACCTCGAAACAAGAAAGAATACAACGGTCGCCCATATTCAATTTATATTATAGAAGATAATTAAAAAAATTAATTTTTTAAAGCGCAAAAAATATTTTGAGTTATTTTTTTATTTTTAATAGAAGTAACAAGCAATTACAAATAGAAGTAATAACTTGTAATAAAATTTTTAGTTTTAATAAAAGCTAATATTTTCTAAATCTAAATATTTTATTTGAAATTTTATCCTTAGCTGCAATATTTTAAGTAAAAATGTTCTTGTTCTGTACTTTCACAGATGTAATAACTTGTCCTGAACTTTCGAAGTGTAATAACTTGTCCTGTAATTTTCCAAGTTTATAATCTCAAGAATATTATTTCGCTTGCTCGCATTTTTCCATGTTAGATATATATATATATATATATATATATATATATATAGTTTTAGGGAAAAGAACTAAGTTTCAAGAACTCATCGATGAAAATCCACTATCACAAATAGAAAAATTAATAATTAAAAGCACAATAAATGAGTATAATATAAAACAAAGTAAATATCATAAGATAAAGATATCTTTATCTTATGATATTTACTTTGTTTTATATTATACTCATTTATTATGATTTTGATTATTAATTTTTCTATATGTGATAGTGGATTTTCATCGATGAATTCTTGAAACTTGGTTCTTTTCCCTAAAACTATATATTTTTATATATATTATAATCTACAAAGCTCAATTTAATTTTGATTTTTTATAAATTGATTTTAATTGAGTTTTTCCTGTAATTTTGGATTTTGTCCCTAATAATATTATATATATATATATATATATATATATATATATATATATATATGTATATATAAAGAATATGAGAGGTTTAGTTCACTTGTGATCTAAACGAATAGGTACGCTAGATAAGTGTTATAGCTGGTCGACCATTAGGCTACAAGATCCAAGGCTGGATCTAGGGATCCGTGTTAGGGTCCCGTTATAGCCTGTATATATCATATTAGAGGAAAAATCAAAACCAAGGCAGAACGAGTATCTGAAAACTTTTTTAATAATTTAATTAGGGTGAGGTGAATTTGAAGTCTTACAGCAGTTTCTGGGATAACCAAACTGGTTGGTTAGCATACCCGTTACAATATAAATCAGAACACTGCCAAAATATTGCCTGGATTTAACTGAGATTTTAACTAAAAACCTGTACCTTCATGGAAGTAACGACCAGCATCCATATCCTCTGGAAAAAGATGAGTAGTGAACATTATTCTCCTGCCAATATTCTTCTAACTACTTTTACTCTTCATTCTTCTATTTCACTACTTTATTCTTCTATTTTATTCTTTATAAACTGTAAATCTTATTCCTCGTAAACTGTAAATTTTCCCCGCCTAAAATATTCATACTTTGTCTCTGATGACGGAGTAACCAGTGTACGGATATGCTAATCAACCACTTTGGTTATCCCAGAAACAGCTGTAAGACTTCAAATTCATCTTACCCTAATTAAATTATTCTAAATGACTTGAGATACTCGCTCTGTCTTAGTTTTGATTTTTCCTCTAATATAATATATTTATATATCACATTTTGTACTCTACAAGTGCAAGAAGAGAGAGATATCGTTAGTATAGAATTTTGTGTAGTAAGTTAGCGTAAACAACGCAGTTTTCATTTTAAAGTCTTAAAATAACTAGGTTAGACTATCTACATTATAATTTTCATCGGGTTAGATTTTATCTTCCATCATTTAAGACGTCAAATAAACATATACCAATTGATTGAGGTGACTAAGTCCTGTCAGGAGGATTTAATCAATTTTATCTCTCTTTCTCTCTCTCCCTCTCTCTTTCTATCTATCTATATGTCTGTCTATCTCTCAAAGTATCTATCTATTTCTCCTATTGTATGCAGTGTAAAGAAATCTATGTAGATCGGGGCAAGTAAGAGGGAGACTGGATTCAAAATAAAGGCTCCTTTTCAAGATCTGTATATAGTTTGGTGTCTATACTGATGTATATGATTGTATTGGCCTTAGTGAATATTGTGAAACACGTTATCCATTGTATCTTCAGAATAGCTATGTATTTCGAACAAGTATATCTTTCAGCCTACTGATTCAAAAAGGAGCAACTCTGTAATCAGTAACTATTTCGATAAATTTGTGTCCAGAACACCAGTCTGCCCGTTCTGAAAGATTTAATTTTAATCGTTCGCTTAAAGAACAAATGCGCTTAATTAGCAAAAATAATATATGAATTAGAAAGTCTTCATTGAACATACCGAAAATAGTTTTGTGATATGAGATTAGTGTCCATGATAAGTGGTAAAAAAGTGATTTGCAAATGGAAATGCTAAATGTCACAAACTAAAATATGCAAAATGCTTCTCGGATATTATTGTTTCGTGAGACTATACTAAAACAAAAGACGAGGATGGCTATTTTCAAAGTACTTCATTTTTCAGGATTCTAATGCTAGTATGCTACTAAATTATTTATAGAGGTGCAAACACATGGTTGACGGACGCCATAGTGTAAGAAAATTACTCATGTTGATCTTAGTTTGCGTCACAGTTTTATTGGCGATAGGATCCTTTCCAATTCCATTTATGCCGCTTTTGGCTCATAAGCCGAAAAAAATATGATCGTCACATTGTCTCATTTTCTTTCTTTTTAAATCTGAAGCTTTGCTCTAACGTAAGAAATCAATAGACTGACTGAGGAGACGGTGGAAGCTGGTAGATCTAGAGACGTTCAAAAGATTAATACAGACATTATGGCGATTACTGATAACATTGTGGTGCTGATAGTACTGAGGGTAATGCATTACGATCAAAAGTGACGGAAATATTTGAAGACAGACTTAGTCCGAAGAATCAAGAATATCTATTATACTGTAGTAATGGTGTTTGGATGACTGAATTACATAGAAAACATTTACGAAAACAAATAATAAAACAAAATCGAAATGACTAAAATAATGCACCTATGGTTGCCAGTATAGATATCAAAAATCTACATAAAAAAGAACTATATATATACTTTGTTTTCCAGACTACCGCTAATAAATCTAATATAATTCTATCTAATTTGTTTCTCATATCAGCGCCGCTACCAAAGGCTTTGCTGTAATGGTGTGAGCTTTTTTAATTTAATTTTGCAGATGAATCCACTGACCACTATTTATTGAATTGCAATCAACCTCAACTTTCATTGGTTGCTGCTAGCCGGAACTGACGAGATAGTACTCGGCCAATGGTTTGTTCTGCTTTGACTCACAATGCTGGATGTATGGAATGGAAGAAAGAATTCGCTTTTGCGTAGTCATACAATAGGTCATAATGTCAAAAATAAGCTATTCTTAAACACTAACATAAAACTATCACTCACATACACACAGGAACCTATCCACCACATCAACAAATTTTTGTTCTTGATTTTATCTTGTGCATACGGATACAAATCTAAAGTTACGCTACTCATACACCCACGCACGCGTGCGCGCACACGCACGCATGCACACACACTTAAAATCATATTCATGAGCATATACATTTATTTTCACATTTAGATATTATATTTCATCATACATACACATTAGAACATAAATGGTCATTATTACTTGCATAAAGGAAAAAGTGTTGTTTACCAATAACAAACACCTTCATATAAATACACTGATACCATTTCACACATACTTCGCCAAATATGCATATCAGAAAACAAAGTTCATTTTCGCCATAAATATATATAATCGTATATATATATTAGTTTCAAATTTTGACACAAGGCCAGCAAGTTCAGGGAAGGGGTAAGTCGTTTACATCGACCTCAGTGATCCACTGGTACTTATTTTATTAACCCCGAAAAGATGAATGGCGGAATTTGAACTCAGCACGTAAAGACGTACAAAATGCCGCTAAGCATTTTGTCCGACGTGCTAACCATTGTGGCAGCTCGCCGCCTTATAGGTATGTATATATATATGTATATATACATATATATATATATATATATATATATATATATATATATATATATATATATATATATATATATATATATATATATATATATATATATATAGTGATGTAACGGTCATTCATATGGTACAATCATCAGTCATGTAATATAGTGGTCAGTACTGTACAAAATGTATCATTAATGTGATGTATTGACCAGTACTGCTCAGTAGTTTTCATTACTGCAAAGTTGTGGTCACTACCATAATGGAGCGGTTAACGACATGATGTAGTAGTTAGTCCTGTAACATATTAGTCAAATATTTGCAACAGTAGTCGATAATGTTCAGTAGTCGCCTGTCTGTATATGAGCGGTCAGTTCTATAACGGTAATCAGTATTTTTCCATGATAGTCTGTCCTGTATAGTGGTGGTCAATTCTGTACAAAGATTATAAGCAATGTACTGTACTGGATTTTTCAGCCCACTGGAGCTCAGTTCTAGGTTGCAGTGACCAGTTCAGTACGGTGGTCGTCAGTCATGTGCAGTAATAGTCATTCTGTTCAGCGATTATCATTAATTATTATTATGACGGTCAGATCTGTACAGAGGATAGTTAGTAATGTACAGCGTGGTGCATAGTATACACGGTGTCAAGTTACTATTAAGTTTTTTTTAATGTAGTCAGTACTATAATTTAGTTGCTCGTCCTATGTTTTAATACAGCACAGTGCTCAGCCTTGTAATGACATTATAATAAATATTATAGTAAACATAAAGCAGCGGTCAGTATTGTAATGAAGGTATTCACTCCACATTGTATAGATTATCACTATAATGTATGAGTTTAGTACTGTGCAATGGTGATCAGAAGTGTAGTGTTCATTATATGGCCATTGTTGTTATTCAGTGACTATTTATCTAGTCAGTATTATGATGTAGTCGTCAGTATGTTCATCTAGTGACCAGCATTGTTATCTAGTGGCCAATACTTTAATGTAATGGCCAGTTCAGTTATTCAGTGGTTAGTAATGTTATCCAATTGGCAGTATCGTCACCGAGGGGACATTACTGTGATATAATGGTCATCACTGTCATATTGTGCTCAGTGCTTTCTTATGGTCAATACAGTTATCTAATGCCCAGTATCGGTATTTAGTACTCAGTACTGTTATCTGGTGGTCAGTACAATTATCAGGTGTTCAATAATGTGGCGTAGAGTCCAATATTGTGATATAGTGGCGTATATCATTATCTTATGATCACTACTCTTATCTAGTGTCCAGTACTTTGGTGCAGGAGTCAGGTCTGTTATCTATTAAACAATTATCATTGCCCAGTATCTAGTATTTTGATGTGTGGGCAGTACTATTATCTAGTAGTCAGAATTGTTATCTAGTCATAAGTGCGGTTATCTAATGGTCTTATCTAAAGGCCAGTACTGCTATAGATAATAGTACTGTTAGTAGACACTACTATTCTCTAGTGGTCAGTATTGTAACGCAGTGTTCAGTACTGTTATGAAATGGCAGCTCTCTTCCCTAGCGACTAGCGCTATTATGTAATGGTCATTACTGTTATCTCATTGTTAATAGCGTTATGCTCTGCTCATTACCATTATTTAGTGATAACTACAGTAATATAATACTCAGTATTCTTATCTATGGGTCATTACAGTTATCTAGTGGTCAGTACTGTGATGTAGTAGCCAGTGTTGTTATTTTGGGGTCAGATCTGTGTTGTAGTGGTAAGCGGTATTCAGAAGTGTTATCGATTGGTCAGTACTCTAATGGTTAGTACTATTATCTAATCAGTAATGTATTGTAGTGGTGATTATTGCTATATATAATACGAGTACAGTACTGTGATGTAGTGGCCTGTAAGGGCTTCTAAAAAGTTAATAATTGTTGGACGCTGAAACATTTTCTTGCACTGAAAAGCAGAACTAGCCATTGGGATACAGTAGTATTAATATCCCCATTCTTCCTACAGCTTACCTAGATATTACAAAACTCGTCTTTTCAGAAAAATATGTCTATCTATCTTTATATTAATATATATATGTATAATTATTCTTAACACATTTAAGCAGGTTCAAACACAAAATATACTAGGTACTATAGTGTACGTTATAAGAAAATAACTTCTTCCTTTTACGATGTTCAACACACTCGGCTCATTGTCACACAGCATTCTGGGACGCCAGTGTTTCGATGAGTTGCGTCTCGTCAGCCAGAAGCAGCCGAAACTTTGAACCTAAATGTAGCTGCTGGATTCGTTTCTCCGATGACATACTCAGCGAGGAGCAGCATATTTTGCGTCATAAACCGCCAAAAAATGTTAAGAATAAATATGAAAATAACCGCTCCAAATCTCGCTGTACACCTTACAAATAACGATTTTTTTATATTTACACGCGCGCGCGCACGCACACACTCATACAATGATACATGCATACATACACACATACACGTGTATGTGTGTGCGCGCCTCTGTGTGTGTGTGTGGATGATAAATTGAAGGAACTAGGGGATTTTTGTGTCCAATTTCTGACGCCACACTTCTAATTTTCCAGTTTGATGGTGGAAACTCTTTTCAATTATACCTATATTACATTACTGATGCCACGGATCTTATAATATCATATTAGTGATATGATACGTATAGTTGAATATCAATATAGTAAGTATCAGTAATAGTATAAAGTTCATTTTCATATGCTCATCCTTCCACAACAAACATCTGACTTCTATCCAATCTGAAGGATCAATATATATTTGTGAGATTGCATTTTTGTTTTTTGTATAAGAATCATACTCTAATAGATCTATGACATAGAGGTATACAATTAAATACCTGCAACCGACACAGTTCTAGTACACTAGATCAGTTTTACTGTATTTTTGTCTTTTACTATGCGGCAAAACTAAAAATTGCAGTTGTATCAGAACATGTTCCATTGAAGCACCATTCTCTCTGCCGAGATTATCATAGATATAACTATAAAGCTGATGGGGAAGATGAACCCAGCTATATTTCTGGAAATATATCATAAGTAATGCGCACGCATCACATTGTTTGAGCCTAGTGTATTCATTTTTTATTTTTATTCGATATTAGCTGTGATGGACAGCGAAAAACAAGAATGTATCTTATATAGAGGAAAAAAATTGCTATAGTTTTCAGTCGAAGCTCATGTATATAGCTTGTCGTTGTGTGAATGGGTATGCTTTTGTGTGTTTCTGTGTTAGTGAATGTGTATCTTGTTATCTGGACTCTGGGCTAGATAATTACACACTAGTTCAGAAAACGATTGATGACTGTGGAACAGATGAGTCACAACACTTCCAGCTGGAAATTCTTATGTTCGAAATATAAAATTATAAATAGGGTTATGGTGCCAAAATTCACACCCACACGACGCTATATTGGTTTATAAGTGAAATAAAGAAAAGAAATTGAGAAGAAAAAATCCATCTTATGACGAAAAGGCAGGGAGAAGGCGGAGTAATAATTGGAAATAAGGCAGAGACGAAAGAGAAGCTGGTTAATATAGATAAAAAAAGGGAAAATGCAAAACAGAAAATTAAGATATAGAAAGAAAAAGAGATTAAGAAAATATAAATCTACAGACATATATATATATATATATATATATATATATATATATATATATATATATATACATTCATATCAACATATGTACGTATACATACACGTGAATATATTCATACGTACATATATACATAGGCGCGTGTGGACATATATGTTGGTTGATAGAGACTATGGCAGAGAAACCAATTGCACACCTACGCCCACGTATACTTGCATACGCATTCATACGCATTCATACGCATTATCACATACAATGCACAACGCATACATATTCACCTTCACTCATAATAACACGCAGACACATACACGAGTTATAAAAACACGGTTATAATAAATTACATTCTTACTGTTCATTGCATAAGAAATGAGAAATTGTCACAAAGATTTTCCATGATGGCCGTTCAATGATGGAAGACTTCAGTAGGTGACTCATCAAGATTCTCCTGCTAGATACAACAATAATAGTATCAAAGAGGTCGAAGCAACAACTACTATGATACACAACTATAGGCTGGAGTTGAACTTTGATTCCCTTGAGGAATATGTGTGTTACTAATTAGAATTACTTGCTAGTTGGGACATATTTTGTATGTGTCTGTCTAGGTATGTACATGGCAATGAATGTGTGTGTGTCTTGGTATGTTCGTATGTATATATGTTATGTGTATACGCCTAAGTATGTGTGTAGTTGAGTTTAAGGTATGCTATGTGGAAATGTATATGTAGATATGAATGTGTGTATGTAGGCAATGGTTGTGTGTGCATGAGAATCTATGTTTGTATGGTGTTTAGCTGCGTGTGTACGAATCTGTAGATGTGTGTGAAAATATGTGAGTGAATATGTGTGAGTAAGTGTACAGTTTTGCATTTTAGACAATGGAAAACGGATTTGTTGGTGTTTGTGTTGATGCTAGTGGTTATAGCAATGGTTTACATCATCATCGTATTCTGATATAAAACTGATGCGCAATATATATTTGGTTATAATATTTGGTATATAATTGATATATCCTGTTGTGGAATTTCAGAATCTATAATGGGAAGAATTATCGTTTATATTTCAGATTTGGTTAGCCATCTTCAATCAACAGCCGGGATGGAAATTTGTAGAACTGACTGAAGAAAGTAACCAACAGATAAATAAATAAATAATTTCTGTCATTTATAATAAGCTGATGCAGCTTATACGTTTATTTTTTGCCGAGTCAGAATCTATATAGACACATACAAAATACATTAGACTGAGTGTAGCAGAGTTTGCGTATAAGTAAACTCAAACACATGAATATAAAGTAGTGCAGACCTATACACACTCACACAAACACAGGCATTATCGTGTGTGTGTGTGTGTGTGTGTGTGTGCGTGCGTGTGTATACATAGATACACACACACAAAACACACACATACGCGCACACACACACACACACACACACACACACATAAAACTTTTTGTATTTTTTTTTTTTTACTTGTTTCACTCACTGGAGTGTAGTCATACAGGGGCACCACCTTCAAGGATTTAGACGAAAGAATCAATCCCACTAGTTATTTTTTAAAAAGTAGTACTCCTGCTATCGGTCTCTTTTGCCAAACCGCTAACTTACAAGGACGTAAAAAAAAACAGCACAAGTTGTGAAGCGGTGTGTGACCGACTCAAAGACACACAGATACACACACACACACACACACACACACATCAGTTTTATATGTATCTGTATATATATATATATACATATATATATATATATATATATATATATATATATATATATATATATATATATATATATATATATATATATATATATATATATATATATATATATATATATATATATATATATATATATATATGGGAGAATTTACGAAAAAAACATCAGACGAAGACAGGTGGTGTAAACAACAAATGGGTGTATTAGTTTAACGCTCGGGAATAGAGAAAGTCCTTCACGTTTCGAGCTACGCTCTTCAACTGAAAGTAACACAGAAAGAAATAAGGAGAGAAACAAGGAGAAAAAAATATAAATGTAGTGGTCAGGGTTATTTATATATGTTTCAATTTAGAACAAACAGTTAGAGGTTGTCATTATAGTACTCGGAGTTTCGAATGTCGGAGCGAAGAGCTACGATACATTCTCGCCGGCTTTTAATGGCAAGAGACGTTATGTATCACCGTTAAATAAAAGAGAAGTAACTCTAATAGGTGGAAAAAGAAGAAAGATTAAAAAATACATGCAACCATATTCTCACAATACATAGCATAAGCCTCCTGCGTTCACAACGTCTACATACGTACACACTCACACAAACATGTATACGTACATGCACACACACACACACGCACCCACACAAATATCTATGTATGTACGCACTCATACATACACACATATCCACACACGCAAACATGTATATATATATATATGTATGTATGTATGTATGTACGCAACCACATCCTCTATACACATAGGTGCTTACATGCATACATGTATTATACCATTAATAGCCTACGAGAATATATCGTAGGTCTTTGCTCCGACATTCGAAACTCCGAGTACAATAATGACAATCTTTTACTGTTTGTTCTGAATTATAACAAACACACACATATATATATGTATGTATATATATGTATGTATATATATGTATATGTGTGTGTGCGCGCGTGTTTATGTTGCGTGTACGTATTTGTGTGTGTGTGTGTGTGTGTGTGTGTGTGTGTGTGTGTGTGTGTGCAGCCCTTATAGAAAAGGGAAAATATCTACCGACTTGAGCGTCATTAGTTTTAAGGAACAACAGTTTATACTGAATGCTTTTTTTACCCCAGTAATGACACGTGTTCTATAAATAGACTTACCATCCAGGGTAGTATTCTTCATTCTTAATTCAGCCATGACAGAGAGAACCTATGATCAACATTATTCTTTGTTTCTTGATTTTTTTTTTGTTAGTTACCCTGTATATCTACGATTATACCATCGAGTGTATCGTTCCTGTTTCAATATGTATGTTGTGAGTTGATGAAGGTTCAATCGCTATTTATTAGTCTTTTTGTTTGTTTGTTTTTTTATACAGTGCTATGCTATTTATTATTCGCGCTGTCCCATTGGTTCTTTTAGAGATTCATTGAAAACATGAGATGAGATGCGTGGACGACTTCTATTTGACTGCTCTGGAATCCCAAGAGCTTACCCAAAATTTGACAATTCACGGAACTGCTACAGATGATAGAAGCAGAGTTGTTTCGCAACCATTTACCGTCCAGATATTAAAACAGTCGGTAATATCGGCTTAGCCGGTGATAAGCGTATCATGTAGTTGTCATCATCGAGCGTAATTCTTATTGAACAGCTTCTACGGGCCTGAGAAACTAAGACCTACCGATTTAACTCTGAGGTTGTCATATTTTACAATCCTTGAAGAGTAGTTGGCCCTTAATAACTACGGCTTTGGACAAGGTGGTTTCCTTTATTCAGTAGCAGTTCAGCCTCCTAAATTTCTTCCATCCGCACATTCGATCACGTAACCCGTCTTCACTCTAATTGATGTGTTATGAACACAATTTAAACTATCCACCACATATTATCTGACCAATGATGCGTCCAAAACAAGATGTCAGTTAAGCTGACAAATTAATCTGTTGCTCTATTTTAAATATAAGAAAAAAAGAATGAATTTCCAGTATATGAAGATATATACATACATACATGCATACATACATATATCTATATAAGTAGATTAATAGCTATATACTGTATACGCATATATGTGTGTGTGTGTGTGTGTGTGTGTGTGTGTGTGTGTGTGTGTGTGTGTACATACATACGTATATACTTTGCAGTACTTTATTCCTTTTTCTCTGCTTGGAATGTTTATAACACCAGATTAATTCGTCAGTCTAACTGGCATCTATTTACCAGCTTGGTAAATAGCTAAATTCCACATCAAATGCTACATGCAATCATTTGGCATCAACCTGTTAAACTCTACTCTTTAACGTAATGCATTGCAATATATTGTCATTTAACTCTTCAAGCTCAACATTTCCTCAAATCCTTTTTCCTTCTTCTGACTCGTTGTGAACTCCATTGTATATGGAGAATAACCTTCTTTCTGGCAGTCTCTGATTAAGAAAAGAAAGTTTGTGAGACACGTCCGAATCAATCATTATGACGCTGATACTCGTATATGTTTCCATACCACATCAACGTCATCACTTATTCTTGTAAAGTTATAAATGTTTGAAATAATTTTATTTCCGTAAATCAATGGC
Organism: Octopus bimaculoides; assembly: GCF_046866305.1. Lineage (NCBI taxonomy): Eukaryota > Metazoa > Mollusca > Cephalopoda > Octopoda > Octopodidae > Octopus > Octopus bimaculoides. The sequence continues at coordinate 111,355,928 of NC_142929.1, forward strand.
GTAACTTCTGATCAACAAGATCAATCATAGATATTTATGTTTATTTACTATAACTATAAATTTCTGCGCTGGCCCCTGAAAAATATTTCAAGCGTAAAACCTGAACGTAAAACTCAATCAACTGGCTAAATAGGAAAGAATTGGTTTAAGAAAATAAATTACGATTGTGTTTGGTACTTACTTTCTTTCACTACTCAGAAAAGCTTCGTTAAGCATGAGTACTCATTCGTAGATATAACGAATTTACTTAATTTCTTTGTTTGAAGAAGAGAGCGGCGTATCGGGTTATCTCTACTATGTTGAGCTTACTAAATATGTCTGTCTAGGAGTAAGTCACAATCAAGAGTCGAAGTTTAACATGAATTCTTTCAGAGATACTGAAAGGTAAGTATATATAGGAAAATTCAACATACACTTTGACTAATCTCTTGGAAAGGATCATAACTTCTAGATAGAGTCAACACCAGCATTACCGCACTGATCTCATACGTCGTGCCTACTTAAGTACCTAGATGATTTTTGTATTCAAATCTATCAAAATTTTAATCTGCAACGCCTGCTTCGTCTTTCATTTGTCCAACGTTGACAATCCAGTCTTGATTTTATCTGCAATACTCTTGACAAAATAGGTACCGTCATAACCACAATCCAATGAAAGGAATCAGTAAAAGAGTACCCTTGTAGCAATTAAGAAAATGCATCTGCATATTGCTAGAAATATTACTCTGGCTGGCTAAAGTGAGTCACTCCTATCAATTGGCATGCAGTCAATTACAATTTTGTATTTGTAAAGATTTTGAACGGCTTTTTTACCCGCCAATTCTTATACAAACGTGGGCACAAGGTCATGCTAACACTCACACGCTCTCACATACACACACACACACACACACACACAAACAAACAAATGTTCAAAAAAACAAACAAATGTTCAAAAGTACATTCCTAACATAATGGACTTCATATGTTTACATATTGGTACATATGTTTGTGTATGTGTGTATAAATAAGTATATGTGTATGTATGTATGAATGTATGTAACATCAACCATATGTATATATGTGTATATATGTATACACACACACACACACCTACGCACGGATTTTACATAATTATACATGACTTCGCAAATATACGTGTGTGTGCGCGCGCATATGTGTGTTGATACATACATACATACATACATACATACATACATACATGTATGCATGTATATTACTACTGCAAAAGACATCCCTAAACTCACATATATAAGGACGAACATACACAAAGATATGCGTGTGCGCGTATGTGCGTGTGTAGATGTACATTTGAGTATGCGTTTATGTATGTGTCCCCCGCGCAGTTATATATTTTACGATTTCACAACAATAAAGCCATAAGAAGAAAAACGACGATCAAAGACTTGACAGTTGACAGTAACGGGTCATTAAATATATACGTTACCGCCAACACCACCTATCTAACATCATCACTGCTTCTATTAATCATATCGTCTCTATAACATACCACCCACATTCATTGACACCACCAGTTACATCAAGAGCAACGACAACAACAGCGACAACTCCCAACTGCTACCGCAACCTTCCATCATAAGATTTTAGATTTAGTAATGCGACAAAACGGTCGATGGAGATAGTGAAGTTATCTTGTCGACAGTTTTTCTGATATAAAGAAGACAGCTTAAATACTCTGGAGAGCAACTGTCGATTCTAGGTGATTCTAGCTTCATTTATATATATATATACAACTGACCAACTACTTTCTCCCTTTCTCCCTTCCCCCATTTTCACACTACATACGTCAAGATCACCAGCAGTCTACCTCCCACACACAGCCCCTCGTTCCCGATCACCGTTTGTTATCTCCCCTTTTCTTAGCTCTCCTGAAATAAGAATTTCTAACTTCCGGTCAGTCATTGTTATGATCGGCCATTATTATGATTGACCGTTGACTGAACACTATTCAATTTTTTTTCTCCGTGTTTTTCTCCTTGTCTCCGTATTCTTTCTGTTGAAGAGCGTAGCTCGAAACGTCAAAGACTTTCCGTATTCCCGAGCGTCATACTAATATATACTTTTGTTATTTACACCACCTGTCCTCGTCTGTTGTTATTTTTTGTATATTCTCCTATATATATATATATATATATATATATATATATATACATGCGTACATACATACATACTGGCAATATGACCATCCCCAAGTACAACAACATATATATATATATATATATATATATATATATATATATATATATATATATATATATATAAAGTGAAGTATATTTGCCATTTAAATGTGGCTGACCCCTAAGGGTGGGTGTTACTGTTGCTTTTAGCCCCAGGAGAGCATCTCCTCCAGCTGGCTTATCGACACATATCTGTGTCAATAAGCCAGCTGGAGGAGATGTTCTCCTGGGGCTAAAAGCAACAGTAACACCCACCCTTAGGGGTCAGCCACATTTAAATGGCAAATATACTTGACTTTATCGTGCAGTTACTGTTAACACCTCGTTCAGAGATTTAACATTGCTTATATATATATATATATATATATATATATATATATATATATATATATATATTAATATGTATATATATATATATATTGATAGTGAAAGGTATGAGCATGTGTATGTTTGTGTATGTGTTTTGTTGTGTGTGGTAGTGTCTTGTGTGGATTTGCATGAAAGTGATGCTGAGACACAGAAGAGAAAAAGCAAATGTGGGTTCATAAATAAGGAAAGAGAAGCGAGTGAGAAAGAGAGAGACAAAAAAGCTGACAGAGAGAGATAGATACATATATATAAAGATATGTGCGTATATATGCTTTTCCTGGATTCTGTGGTGTCTTGAATGAGATGCCGATCCGTCACAGTATTACTCATTTTTGTCTGCTGAGTAAACTGGATCAATGAAATGAAGTGTTTTGCTCAAAGACACAACACATCGCCCGGTCCAGGAATTGAGACCCCAATCTTACTATCAGGTGTAGATTTCATCAAGCTTTATATAGAATTTCTCTTTACCTGCACATTGGGTTATGATAATTTGATGCTTGGTTAAAGTGTTTCAATTTGAATAATAAATGTTTTCTAGAGCACGACAGAGGTTTAATCAAATGTTTTGTACGTTTCATTCTCCTTGGTTTTATATATATATATAAATTTCAAAATGTAACCACATGTGGATCGTTGACGATTTTTTTCCTCCGTCTTCCTTATCTCTTGGACTTTCCTCCGACTCCTGTTTCTGATGAGGAGCTTTGCTTTTTACGTAAAACTACCTTTCTTTCCTCTGCTAATACTTTGCATGTACCACTTCCTCGCGTTGTTGTTTTCTCTTGTGGTGTTTGATCTTCGTTTTTTGGGATTTATTATATCTATATATATATATATATATATATATATATATACCGGAGTAAGCACATGAAATGTGCAACAAGGTGGAAAAAAGAGTACTCAAATACCAGAGATAGAGTAATATGCTTTATTTAAAAGCAGCAGAAATATAACAAAAAAACCGTTACTCTGAGTTTCACGTTCCCGATGAACGGGAACGTGAAACTCAGAGTAACGGTTTTTTTGTTATATTTCTGCTGCTTTTAAATAAAGTATATATATATATATATAGGTAAATGATAAGCTTGCCTCAATCCTTCAGGGGTAGTCTGAAGCATCCAAGCAACCAGGGGATGTTTAAATCCGGAGGCACTCCTGGGAATCACCTGTGCGAGTACTGTCTTGGTTAGCGGGCATCCAGAGGCAGGTAATTTATTGTTTAAACCGTAGTTTATAATTATATTTATGTGGAGAATGGAGCTCCATTCTCCGCATATATATATATATATATATATATATATATATATATATATATATATATATATATTTATATATATAACCAAGGAGAATAGGAGAATGAAGTCTGTTTGATATAACAAACGATCTCCAGATGACCATTTATCTGATAGCTCCGACCCTTGGATAAGGTCTATGGGGTAAACTCTAGTGTTAAGACCAATATGAAATTATTCTGTGTGAGCCTGTTTAGGGATGTGTGTGTGCGTGTGCGTGTGCGCGCGGCATGTGTGTGTGTGTGTGTGTGTGTGTGTGTGTGTGTGTGTGTGTGTGTGTGTGTGTGTGTGGTGATGCGACCGTTACATTTAAACAGTACTTATTAAGAGATGGTTTCCATTAATTTATTAGTATATGTTCGCGTATCTGTCGCAAAAGTGAATCATATGGTTCTATTGCAATGGCCTTTGTCTATGTTGTTTATCATGCCGTCGGTATGCTGCTAAAATACCAAATTTTCCTGTCTCCATTTTCTTTCTAATGCTTCTCCATTCTTTCAGTTTCCCCTTCATACGCTGCGGTTTTCTTTTTACATTCGTCCTCCTCACATTTTAATTGATAAACTACGTTCCTTATTTTAACTAAGGTTGATCCTAAGGTTCATATTACGCACAATACAGTTCCTGCTGGTGAATTTGGTCCTTTCAAAGGCTATGATCTTTATAGCTGTGACCTAATGAATTTTCTTGGTTTCTCTATTACTTTAATTCTAATTTTAACGTCAATCAGCGTTCCTAAACCTACGAACTAATTCTCTTTTTGGTGTAGCATAAGAAGCATTACCCTTGAAACTAGTCACTATTATACCATGTGTTGAATGTTAACAAATTGTCTACTAAAAGAGGTGAAATAGAACAAGTGTGTGCATTTATTAATGACAAAATGACCTTCCTAAGCTTCAATATATATACGTGTATGTATGTATGTATGTATGTATGTCATTATTCAGTTTATTTCAAGATTTCTTGCCAAAAGAGAAAGAGCCAGTTTCTAACCTAGATCCAAGGTTCCTTTATTGGAATTTCAACAGCAACAACAGGGTATTTTTGTTTGTTTGTATGTATGTATGTATGCATGTATGTATGTATGTATGTGCAGATTTGTATGTTTTATGTATGTATTCTCATGCATAGAGTTACATATCTAGACATGCTCATATATATTTAAATGATAAACTTCTGGAAAGTTTTACAGATTTTTAGTTCCAGTGATGGATTGGATCTGTAGCCCACGAATTAGCTTTCTCCTTTCTGGTTTTCAGAGGCCTAATTTCTCAAGTTTGGTATTTGGGCAGTGTGTTACATATCCCAGGGTCCCAATAATTACAGATATAAACCTGAACTTGTAATCTGGATAGAGTAACTGTAGATTTCTCAATAGTTCGGCATAGATGTTCTCTTTTTCACTGATCTTCAGCTTTATGTTAACATCCGCTGGGCAGCTAATTCCCACAATTGTGCACAGTTTCTCCTCTCTATCCCAAATCATTATATCAGGTCTGTTGTGCTTACATTTTATTGAGGTCTTCACTGGTACATTCCACCAGTATTCGTTTTTAATATGAGTGGTTATGGCTTCTACCATATTGTGGGTTTTTATTTCTTTCTCCTCAGGATTATCCTTCCGATAGATTTCATTATAGACTGTCCTAGCCTCAACATCTTGTCTCATCGGACAACTGCTTATGATGTGGGTGATATCTTCGGTGTTGACTCCACAAAGTCTGCATCATCATCATTATCAGCTGCAACAGCAGAACATCATGATAATAATAATAATGATAATGATAATAATAATAATAATAATAATAATAATAATAATAATAATAATAATAATAATAATAATAATAATAATAATAATGATAATCATCATCGTCGTCATCAATATAATCATTGTCTTCATCCACCTAGTTATCATTATCGTCATCATCGGCAGCGTTAGCGTCATCATCACCATCATCCTGACCATTAGAAATATGGAAAAGTAATGTCTGTAGAGATGCAGTAAGATTGACCTCTTGATATATTTCTAATTAGCCATTTTCAATTCTTGTTTAACTTTTTTTATATTTGTTCTATAATTCCCACTGGTTCTATTCATGAGTTCATCAAACAGATATAAATCCAGTGATGACGTGTGGCGGTAAGCTTGTACCCGTGATTAACATTTAATTTCCCAGTCCCACATGTCACAATTGCCCCAAATGTATCATCATATATTGGATCTGGACGAGAAATGTTTTTTTTTGTTTTGTTTCCCCCGCCCCCTTTGTTGTTGTTTTTTGGCATATCATAAAGAATATATCGATTAAATTTATATTTTTGCTTCCATTATTGAAACTTATTCTTTCTTTCTCTCCCTCTCTCTTCCTCATTTTATCTATCATCATGCGTATATCATCGGACACCCACTCTCTCACTCTTTTCTCCATCAATCTCTTTTAAAACTAGTTCTCCCTTTAGAGTCTCTTTTCTCATTTCTCTCTCTCTCTCTTTCTCTCTCTCTCTCTCTCTCTCTCTCTCTCTCTCTTTTCTTTCTTTTTTTTCCATTTTCGTATCTCTGACTCCTCTTCTCTCCCTCTCTCACCCTTCATTTACTCAGTCAATAATCTTTTTCTCTATCTATTTCTCCATTTTTTTAGTATCGGTCGTTCACACCTCATATCTTTTTCCCTCTTTCTCCATTCACCTCTTCCTCCCTTCATTTTCTTTTTCTAACTCTCTTTTCTAAATATAGTTCTGCCTTCCACCCTGTCTGCATTTTCATTACCTTCCGTCCAAGGTATCGCGCTCATATTTCCAGCTATCTCCCTCTCTCCTTCTCTTTCTCCCTCTCCTTCTCTCTCTCCCCCTTACTCCCTCTTTCCTCCTTTCCCACTCTCCTCCTCCTTTCTCTCCTTCTTTCTCTCTTCTTGTACATTTATATATATATATATATATATATATATATATATATATATCATTTTATGTTGAACTACTCGGCAGAATTGTTAATTATTAATTCTATTATTAATTGACGATTCTCTGCCCTTATTCTTGTATATTCTTGTATATATATATATATATATATATATATATATATATATATATATATATATACTTATACACATACGCACACACACACATACACACACACACACACACACACACACACATATATATATATATATATATATATATATATATATCACGGATTGGTCGATACAAATATTTCGTATTCGTGGTGTTTTCCCCTTTTCTTTATTTTCATGTAATTAACCATTCTTTCATTCATTCCCCTCATACAGTCATTTAATATTCTATCGTGAAAAAAGGCAGCGAGCTGGCAGAATCGTTACCGCGCCGGATAAAATGTTTAGTGGCATTTCTTCCGACTTTAAGTTCTAAGTTCAAAATGCCGCCGAGGTCGATAAAATAAGTACCAGTTGAGTACTAGCGTTGGTGTGACCAACTTTCCCTCTCTCCCGAAAATTCTGGTCTCCTCCCAAAATTTGAAACCAATATTTTTTTTTTCTCTCTCTAGAGCAGCGAACTTGCAGAATCATTAGCACGCCAGGCAAAATGCTTAGCGCCATTTCGTCTGTCTTTACGTTTAGAGTTCAAATACTGCCGAGGTCGACTTTGCTTTCATCCTTTGAGGGTCGATGAAATAAGTACTAGTTGAGCACCGCGGTCGGAGTAATCGATTTACCCCCTCCTCAGAAACGGACCTTGTGCTAAAATTTGAAATCAGTAGTCTATCATGAAAATCCATCAATTATTTCAATATCCTTTGCTAACGATTTAGTACCATAGTACATGCGTAGGTATGATTATCTTTCTTACCTATACGTTAGAATACTAAATCTTGACTGCATCAAAAGATCTTGAAGTTCACAGTCGTTATCATCCCGTTTTTTACAATGTGCAGGGAATCCGGTTCCACTTTATCCAAAGGTCTTTTTTCTAATACGGTAGTTTGCTCTGTAATGGAGATTTGGCTTCTATTTCGGGCAGGCATGCGATCATTTAGAAGTAGAGGCTACCGCGTTGGATTACAGTATTGGTCATGATACTATTGATTAATTGGCTGGTTGTTTGGTTGGGTAATTGGCTGGTTGAATCCTTCGACGGATGAGCTGGTGGCAGTTATTGTTATATCAATACTGCTATTAATGTCTCTGTTATTGTTGTTGTTGTAAGCGAGTTAATGAGATATAAATAGATAAAATATCGCATCTTCGTATTAGCACAAGGCCAAAAGTTGTG
>NC_142929.1:111369037-111394037 GCF_046866305.1 Octopus bimaculoides
TCTCATGTTGGGGAACAGATGATAGTCAGATGCGGCCAAATCCAGGAGAATAGGGTGGGTGATCAACCACTTCAAAGCCACAGACAAGGACAACAGCCACAGAAACCAAGGACTTGTGTGCTGGAGCACTGTCCTGATGAAGCAAAACCTCTTTCGTCAATTTTCCTGGGTGTTTGAACTTGATAGCTTTTCATATCTGCCTCAGCAAGTTAGCATAGTACTCTCCATTGATGGTATGGGCCTTTCGAAGAGTCAATAAACACAATGCCTTCTGCACCTCAAAAAACTAAGGCTGTCACCTTCCCTGCAGATGAAAAGACTTTGGCCTTCTTTGGAGCAGGTGACGAGAAGTGTTTCTACTGTTTGGATTGTCTCTTTGTCTCTGGCTCAAAGTTAGGAAGCCGACACTCATCCTGTCTTAGGAAACGTTTAAGGAAACCAGCTGAACCTGCCACAAACAATGTCAGATTTTCCTGTGAGGTGATCAAACTGGTGCACTTTTGATCAAGTGTCAGAACTGGCGCCCGCCGAGCAGAAACCATCATGACAAGTTCATTGCGCAGAATATTCTCAAATCTCTCACAGGATATGCTAAAATCATTGGCTATTTGATTTACAGTCAATCGCCCGTTGTCCATCAGCTTGTGATGAACACGATCAATGTTTTTCCTCGGTGGTGGCCGTTGCAGGACGTCCTGACTGTGAATCATCTTCTACACTCTCCCTTCCACTCCAAAATTCAGCTGCTCCTGAATTCACTGTTGATAAATCTGGAGCGTCATCACCTAACGTAGTAACCGTATCAGTATGAATGTGAGGTGGGGGAGCTAAACCCTTTTTCAGAGATACTTGATAACACCGTTTTCAAGAGAATTCTCTACTAGTTACTTTTGATGTCTTTGTTAGTTTACCTGGAAAGAAACAAGGCAGCTAGTAATAAGTAAATTTGAAATGAAAGCCTGCAAGATTTCACAGCTCTAGCATTATTCCTTCATAGTCAGCCTATGAAATTTTCAGCCCACCCTCGTTTATAAACTGAGTGGTTTTCTGGTTTCTTCAGCAAAGCCTCATAAAACCACTTAGAATAATGTAGTCAGAGTATTATTACTGAATATGAACTTGTTTTATGAAGAGAGAGTATCGCTGGATGAATTGATGGTTGGATGGATGGATGGAGGGAGGGGAGGGAGGGAGAGACGGATGGAGGGATGGAGGGAGGGAGGGAGGCAGGGAGGCAGGGAGGGAGGGAGGCAGGGCGAGCGAGGGAAATAGGGATAGGTAGTGTAAGTATTTAGATATATTGATGTGTGTATAGTTAGAGCATACATTCCTATATATATATATATATATATATATATATATTTATTTATATATATATATATATATGCATAGATGCATGCTTATAAACAAAAGTGCATAAAAATATTTATATATGGTTTCAAACACCCTTACATATAATTGCAATCCCCCTTTTACGTTTTCTTATACACATAGCTTTGTAAGTATAATCAATTTCAAATATATATATGCACACACATACACACACACGCCCTCGTATGTGTGTTTGTACGTTCGTATGTGTGTGAGTGTGTGCGTGTGCGTGTGCGTGTGTGTGTGTGCGCGTGTGCGTGTGCGTGTGTATGTATGTACACTACACAGCTACATACGGACGTATTCAAGAAAACACCTACGCAAATATAAACCCTTACATATGTGTGTCTTTTTCATTATCTCCTTCACATAGTAACATACATGCATACATGCAAAATGTTCCGTCTATATACATACCTTTTCGTAAGAATACTCGATATATGTATGGTATGTATGTATGTGTGTGTATGTATGTATGTATGTATGTATGTATGCATGTATGTGTGCGTATGTAAATATATATATATATATATATATATATATATATATATATATATATATATATATATATCATTCGTGAACTCAAGTTTTAGGTATTGGCATACACACTTTCACATTAATGTGTGATGCATTCAAATACGCCATCACAATCTGATAAATGGAATAAATGGAATGTTTCCGGATAGATCATCTTGAAGTAAATGATCACATTTAACCGATCACAAGTATGAGTCGTCACTGTTGCATTTTAGCGTATAGCACATATTTAATCGATTAACACTACTCATGGAATGAAACTATTTTTTTTTAATCGTCTAACAGCTATTTACTTGCCAATTATTTACTCGTTATAATACTGTTTACTCGGCTAACTATGGTTAAAAGAAGGTTTGGAGATAATGAGGCGTTACTTCCGGATAAATGAAAAAAATGTCAAAGCTTCTATTAATGTAACTATACAAATAATACGAAATAAATAAATATTCAATTTCAGGAAGTTATAGGTATCGATATGATCAACCCAATATTGACTGATATTTGTTTTACCGAATCTAGAGATTATTTTTCAGCCTTGAAAGGATAAAAAGCAAAGTTGATCGGAATGAGATTTGAAATTAGAACATAAAGAGGCATAATTTAATATTGAGAGTAATTTTTGTTAAACACTTTACCGATTCTGACATCTGCTGCTACTAATAAAACATTAGAATATGTAGTTAACTATTAATCATTATGGTGGTGAGACACGAAGTTTGATCCTCCCCTATTCAATTAATGTAGTGGTCTAGCACTGCTAGATTTTGACTTGTCCCAGATTATTACAATCTGGCTGGGGTAGTAAACTTACGGTGGAGAATCGTGTATAGTTGTGGAGACCATTTTTCTTTCAACAAACCTTTTACTTTCTGTAAATTGACTCCCATCCCAAAATGTGAACTACACGTCGTTCCACTGTTTATAAAGCACCACCCCATAGATGCTCTATACATAGCACACCTCACTGATACTCACCCCCGTCAGTTACAGGGAGCCTTTACCTTGGCCCTGGACCTATTAGAAATATCTACTAATTCTCCTTCAAATCACATTCTACTGCCCTATAAAGAAAAAAAGAAATATATACATTGAACTTTGCTGTCTTTTAACCTCTAGGTTAGCTTGAAGGTGTTTTAGCAAAGACCATTCTCTATCAGAGAGTACATACTCTCTGATAGAGGATGGTCATCGCTAAAACACCTTCAAGCTAACCTAGAGGTTAAAAGACAGCAACATTGCTTCATTTTAACATAAAACCGTCTATAAACACTACTCACATATCACATTATCCCGACACACTTGCATACGCATCACGCCACTGGTAGAATGCCATTCTAAATGCCATTCTCATCACTAATATATTCTGATACACGCCCGATATATTACATATACATCTTAACAACTAAATGATATAATTTTTCAGATTTGATCGATAGATATCCATATGTTGTCCATAAATAAAATAATGTGTCCGATGCAGAGTTCTGCAGAAAAAGTTGATCATTGAACAGTAGCAAAATCATTGAACAGTAGTAAGATGAGATTCCTAGTCTGAAAAATAAAACAATTGCTTTGTAAATAGTACACTTCCTCATTATATCTCAAACATACATCTTAGATTCTTGATAAAGTAAAAACATCTCAAATTTTATATGTTATCTTTGCTGTGTATATATAAATTACCCTTGATTAAATACATATTAATTCTCTTTAAATAATCACAAGCTAACTGTTATATATATAGCATCTCGGATTTCAGTTATATACTTCAGATGAGGCAGCTATTAATCGCTTTTCAATAGTTATAAGTCAATACTTGCTGGAGAAAGGAATATAAAGTATGAAGGGCGAAACCAAATACTAATAAAATTAAATACCCAAAGATTGGCGCTCTACACTACCCACCAACTTGTCTTTGTAAAGGTTAACATCCCACCAGTCATTGCTAAAAAGTACATTGAGATTCGCCTACAATTATATTCAGCATTCCAATATAGAAACAACTTATGTAAATTTTAATATTTAAATAAACACACAACTATGCACAGCACTTAGTATCATCTGAAATATATGTTAATCATCTTACTTATGTAAGATGATAAGAACAAAAATGTTTTCAAAACGGTAATGGTACTTTTTCCTAGAGCATTACTAAAGCGAATATCTTCAACTGGAAACGAAATCCGACTTGCCCACTTTCTTCGTCGAAATTTCATATCTACAGTGACCACATGTGTATATCACTCAGTCAATTCCTGAACTAGTTTCTGTTCCGACGTTGTTCATCAATCATTATATACGATTCAGCTCTTCTAAAACCGATTCGTGAACTCAACCTCTTTACTGTACATCACCCAGTTAACTCTTGTCCTCCTCTGACAATTGAATATTTTAAAATCCAACATTCCTTTACTCTATGACTATGTTCTAGCCTTTGTGTTTAAGGTGCTAGACTCATTCACAACTCCAGATCTCTGTGAGATTAGATATCATTATGGATATCGAATGACTCAATAGTGATGTCCTCCCTCGCGCCTATCATGCTGAACAGAAGGCTATATATATGATATGACTATTTATACATACAGATACGTGTTGCTGTTGCAGATGAAATATTTTATGCAGACAGGCTTTTTGAAAAACTTCTAGAATTTTCCAGCATGCTAACAGAATATATAAATTCAATAGATATCATTATATCAAAAGCTACAAACGCTAAACTAATACTACTATGACACTCGACTTTTGAGAAGGCTTTTGTTTAGTGTGACATCAATTCACTAAAGAATACACTTAGTAAACATATTCACTAGCAAATAGATTGACTAATGAGTTGGTAAATAGATACTAGCAATCAATAGAGACGGAGATTGGTAAACAGAGAGAGTGTGTATGGTAGTAGTAGTAGTAGTAGTAGTAGTAGTAGTAGTAGTAGTAGTAGCAGCAGCAGCAACAGTAGCAGCAGCAGCGGTAGTAGTAGAAGAAGAAGAAGAAAATAATGCTAGAAAGTAAGGATGATTGAGAGAAATACAAAAGGAATTATGAAGGAAAAGGAAGATCGCGAGAAAATAAAGAAAAGAAGAAAAGGAATGCGAAGAGGAGAAAAGGAAATCTGATAAAACAGGGGAAAAAACAGATAAAACAGATAGGAAAGGGAAGTTACTACGGAAAGGGGGAAAAACAATGATATAAATATATCACTTTAATATTGTCATTATTTGCTAGACTCGACTTTGCCACTAATCCTTTTGGTTTTTTTATAAGTAATCTTTTGGATGGATTTCAGCAACAAATAAGTGATGCATTGATGTTAAATTTACTAACTGCATTACCTCCCCTTAGAAGTATTGGCAGAACATCTAATCAAAAGAAATCCATATTGACGTTATATTTTTCTCCTTCCATTCACTGTTATATAATTATTTCATGTGTAAAATTCTTTGAATGTTTTTCCTTCGTTTAATTTCTCATACCTACTTCTTATATATGTATTTTCGATTACAAAATGATTTGTAAATCTTATCACTATTTCAATACTAGCTTACACCATACTTGTTCTACATTTTCATGTTTTTTCCTCATCGTCTTTGACATTATTCTCCCTTTCTCTCCCTTGCTTTCTCTCTCTTTCTCTCTCTCTCTCTCTCTCTCTCTCTCTCTCTCTCTCTCTCTCTCTCTCTCTCACATACCTTCTATCTCTGCCTATTTAACTAATAAATATGCAAATGTATCTTGAGCCTCAAGAGAGTTATCTTTAAGAGTCAGTATTTAGTTCAGTTTTCATGGTCCATCTCACCGAGAAAATTTGCTACCTATTATTGACAGCATAGTGAAATGAAGTTCATAGAATTAAATTATATTGCCACCAACGACACAACGCCGATACCAAATTTGAACTGAAGGCTACTTCACGTCTCTATCTACCTAAAAGTTGTTTGCAAAAAAGCTGCGAATTTCATTGTATTTTAATTGATTAAAAACTGAGGGCAGCTGAGATGCCAAAGAATTGGGCTATATATTAAATACATAACATTATTAAGGGTTGGTTGCTATAGTCTCGAACGTAAATCCTGGTTGGGTCGATTTCATGCTTTAGCTGTCTGCTGGGGTGGGGGATCGATAAAAATGAGTAAAATTTGCACAATGGGATTGGTTCATTTTACTACAAAATTTGGCCTTGTGCCTAGTTAAAAACTAATCAATATTTTTTAAAGCAAAATGGATCTGCGGATATTTTAGAATTTGTTGACTCATCTACCTTTTTTCTGAAAGTCCGCTTTTCTCTATCTCTCCTCCTATTGTGTGTTTCTGTGGCTCTTTCTCCTCTTACTTGCTATCTTTCTTACTATATGTATATGTGTGTATATGTATGTATGCATGTATGTATGTATACATATATACATATTGTTGGCACTCCGTCGCTTACGACGTCGAGGATTCCAGTTGATCCCATCAACGGAACAGCCTGCTCGTGAAATTAACGTGAAAGTGACTGAGCACTCCACAGACACGTGTACCCTTAACGTAGTTCTCGGGGATATTCAGCGTGACACAGTGGGACAAGGCTGACCCTTTGAATTATAGGTACAACAGAAACAGGAAGTAAGAGTGAGAGAAAGTTGTGGTGAAAGAGTACAGCAGGGTTCGCCACCATCCCCTGCCAGAGCCTCGTGGAGCTTTTAGGTGTTTTCGCTCAATAAATACTCACAACGCCCGATCTGGGAATTGAAACCGCGATCCTATGACCGCGAGTCCGCTGCCCTAACCACTGGGCCATTGCGCCTCCACACATACATACATACATACATACATACATACATGCATACATGCATACATGCAGACACACATACACACAGACACATACATACACACAGACACATACATACATACATACATACATACATACATAACAAGGATAGCTAATGAACTTGAGAGATATGAAATAACAGCTGATGCCGATATCTCCTCAAGGCTTCATCGGTAAAGAAGAACAGAATAAAACAAATGTACCGGTTCACTAAGAATATAGTAAATGGATACTTGGCACGTAAAACACAAACCATAGAAGGGGATGATTTTGTTAAAAGCTTGGCATGGAGTACCGACAAGTTTATAACATCCCACTTTGAGGGCTACCTCTATGTAATCCAAGTACGAGAAATCCCCAAGTACCTACAGCATAAAAGGCAGAAAACGTTGACAAATAAAAAAAATTGTAGGCTGCGCAAGACCAAGTCTGGAGACATCAACCACATTATTGTCAACTGCAAGAGAAAGTATTTCGGATATTGACTTCCCATGAAGACAATATCTGGAATACATTCTCCAGAAGAGTCTGGAACAAGATAACAAAAAAGAAAACACCTACAATAAAGTTGACGATATTGAGACTTATTGAGACTCATGGGTATAAAAATACTGGTGGAATTTTAAAATTAAAACAGATATTGCTGTTTGGAACCACAGGAAAAAAGATGTTCTGTTGTGAAAATCAGCTGCCTTCTGGACACCAATGTTGTTCGAAAAATACAAGAGAAGAATACGTCTATGGACCAATAATAAGGAGTTTGCAAATCAAGTACCCAAAATTCTTGTGTGAAGGCACATGACTCAGTGGTTAGAGCATCGGGCTCACAATCATGAGGTGCTGAGTTCGATTCCCGGACCGGTCTGTATGTTGTGTTCTTGAGCAAGACACTTTATTTCACGTTGCTCTAGTTCAATCAGTTGTAGAAACAAGTTGCGACGTCACTGGTTCTAAGTTGTATCGGCTTTTGCCTTTCCCTTGGATAACATCGGTGACGTGGAGAGGGGAAGCTGGTATACATGGGTGACTTCTGGTCTTCCATAAACAATCTTGCTCGGACTTATATCTAGCAGGTGAACTCTCATGGTCATTCATGACCGAAGTGGAGTCTTTACCTCTACCCAAAATACGCTATCAGCTTCATACCCACTATTATTGGAGCAACAGGATACATACCAACCCGTCTGGAGCAAAGTATGACTGAACTTAGGTTCTTGTGGGGAGATCGCAAATCCTTAATTCAAAAGCTACAAATAATCATCATATCTGGGGCCATAGAAATCTGCAAGACCTTAAGGTTTAAATGATGATGGTTAAATCAAGATGCTTTCCTTCACAATCTTGCTAAGTAGGCTGGTCAAAATTTATTCTGAATTTAAAAGAGAAAGAGAACAAATACATGCATGCATACATACATACATACATACATACATACATACACACATACATACATACATACACACAAATACATACATACATACATACATATGTAAAACTTTCCAAAAATTTAGCACATAAATACATATGCATGCATCTAGACATAAAAACGCATCCATAAAACAAACATACAAATCTGCGCATACACTAACACCAAATACTGCACACACACACATATGCACAAATACCTAGATGATGTTGATAAAAGTTCCAATGAAGGAGCCTTGAATCTATGTTAGAGTCCGGCTCTTTCTCTATGGACAAGAAATACAGAAATGAAACTGATTGACATACATACATACATACATACATACATACATACATACATACATACATACATATGTATACAGGCATACACATATGAATGGTTGTGTGCGTGCGATATATTTCTCATACAAATTTTGTAAATTTATCTATCTATCTGTTTATCGTAATCTATCTCTCGATCGCCTTATTTTTCTCTGAATTTCTCTCATGCTGCTCGTTTTCTCTTTTTCTTTCCTTCTGAGTCATTCACTATTTTTCTTTACACTCTTATACACACACGCGCGTGGATGCGCAATGGCCCAGTGGTTAGAGCAGCGGACTCGCGGTCATAGGATCGCGGTTTCGATTCCCAGACCGGGCGTTGTGAGTGTTTATTGAGCGAAAACCCCTAAAGCTCCACGAGGCTCCGGCAGGGGGTGGTGGCGAACCCTGCTGTACTCTTTCAACACAACTTTCTCTCACTCTTACTTCCTGTTTCTGTTGTACCTGTAATTCAAAGGGTCAGCCTTGTCACACTGTGTCACGCTGAATATCCCCGAGAACTACGTTAAGGGTACACGTGTCTGTGGAGTGCTCAGCCACTTGCACGTTAATTTCACGAGCAGGCTGTTCCATTGATCGGATCAACTGGAACCCTCGACATCGTAAGCGACACACACACACACACACACACACACACACACACACACACACACACACACACACACATGAACACGTTTTCTTCCTCTGTCCCTTCCTCTCAATCTTCACATATTCTCATACTAAATAACGTTGTGCCAATAATTTAATAAATCTACATTTCTGAAGATTGCTAAACTATACTTTATATAAAGTCAATGACTGACGATGTATAAAATTTCGTATGCACATCAATAATTGTTATAGGTTTAAAATCTTCAGTCAATGTTTGTGATTTAACAACTAGAGGCAGCTTTAGTATTTAGGACAAGGTTTGACGTATGTGACATAGTGAAATTATTCATGAAATTAGTAGACAAGAACTCCCTCTAACGATGTATTAAATCTTAAACACAATGAGCAAGGGAGGTAAATTTGATAATACACGATAACCAAATTTTTGAATAAAGACGATGCAGATGTGATGAACGCAATAGACATGTTTCAGTCTTGTTAGCTCTCAACAGCGACATTAGAAATCAAAACTCCCTCCTTCCTTCCTTCTCTACCTCCCGCTCTCTCGCTCTCTCTCTCTTTCTCTCTCTCTCTCTCTCTCTCTCTCTTTCACTCTCTCTCTCTCTCTCTCTCTCTCTCTCTCTCTCTCTCTCTCTCTCTCTCTCTCTCTCTCTCTCTCTCCTTCTCTGTAGTTGGAAGCCCTAGCGTTCGTGTACTTGAAACGCTGGACGTTCCCTTGTGGTATTTTCTTTCAGTCATGTTCATGATATTCCTAATCAATGCCCTTGTATGTGTATATACGTCTATATATATGTAGGTAGGTAAGTAGGTAGGTAGGCAGGCAGGCATGCAGGCAGGCATGCAGGCATGCAGGCAGGCAGGCAGGCAGGCAGGCAGGCAGGCAGGCAGGCAGGTAGGTAGGTAGGTAGGTAGGTAGGTAGGTAGGTAGGTAGGTTGAGCGCGAGGACGCAGAAATACCTCTGGCTTATGTCAGTGTGCAGTGAAACCAGCGGGAGTGAGGTACTCCTAGCTGTTGTTACAGTGCCCTTCTAGAAGTGGAGCACCAACTGTTTCATGCGACCATTGGTCATCTCGCTTCGGTCTGTCACGTCGCACTAATCACAGACACTCAGAGAGTGGTACACGTGTTATACAAGTGCTTTTTACAATAATCCAATCTACAGATGTTTCATTTGCCATTCCATCAACCGAAAGACCTGAAGCGATGGAAGAGTGGTGATATGTGCAGACTTAACCAATTGGAAACGCATAGTAAGTTACAACTTTCGTCTGTGACCTGTACTTCAAGCCATGCAGATCTACAACGGGACTAAATAAGTCATCTGAAAGGTTATGGACAGAAAGTCAGAAATGCTATTGACAATAAGGAAGCACAGAAAGAGGACAATCATCTGTGAAAATGAAGCAATCACTATGTGTATGTGTATGTATGAATATATGTTTGCATGCATGTAGTATGTGTGTGTGTGTGTGTGTGTGTGTGTGTGTGTGTGTGTGTGATATGATATTGATGTGTCTCATGTTGCTATTTTTTATCATTATTTTGAAAGCTAGCATTTCTTGTATTGCGTCATTTCCTATTAGTTTATTAATAACAATTAAGATGTCTATATATTCAACGAATGTTTGTTTTTGTTTTTGTATATACAAATTATAAGGTCACCCCTATTGTAAAAGTGTGTTTCCAATCCGATTTGTGTATAATTTGAATATGTAGAAGTTCTGTGTTCTAATAGTGAAAATGTTTCCTAAATTATTGCAACACGAATGCCCTGCTGATAACGAAATCTGTTAATTACATAAATGTATTTTTACTTCCGTAAGTATTGTAATGTAAAATTTGTAGATTTTTAGTATTTCGTTTTTAACGCTGTGTTGTTGTTGTTGTTGTTTTTAATTTCTTGTTTTCTGTGCGAAAAGTATATTCTTAGGTGTATTTAGGGCGGACCTGTAACGCTGGAAAGGGTACTTCCTGTTTTATCGTTATCAGTTTTATTGTTCCTCTTAAATATTGTGCTTTCCTGGAGTATTTGTAAACGTTTTTGTTTTTTGAAATTTTGTTAGTATTTTGAAAACTTCGTAAAAAAAAAAGCGGAAATGGATCGTATGGATTGTACAATCCACTTAGTGGAGAATTGTAGCTTCTGATGACATTTTGCACGCGCTGGTAGAAATATTTCTGCCGCTGTTATCCTATTTTCCTCGTATATTATATTCATGTTTAGCTTATCTATATATTTAGCTATTTTTAAAAATAATATGGTGGTGTTTGACGAAAATTTAATTGCTATTTCTAGTGGGTCGAGTGACCGCATAGGGATTTAATGATTTGCATAGTGTTGGAAATATTTGAAGATGAACTTTGCAATCTATTTTGCTGTTATAAAATTTCGATCATGACGTGTTGAATAATGCCAACCGGATATCGAAGAGCAATAAAAACTTTAATGAATCATAATAAGTAGGGACCTCTGAAGCAGTAATAGCAACGATTATTGCAGTAGTTTATTGCAGTAGCTATTGATTCTATTAATATCATTATCAGATTATTACTATCAACATCATCAAGATTATTTTTATTTTCATTTATTTCCAATGAAATCAAATTTCAATGCATGATCTATGTCAAATGCAATATTACAAACGTATACATATCTCTATAGACTTTATAGCAGTATATGGTTGTCCTGTCTTTATTATTCAGAGTTTTCGTTCTTTAAAATTTTTAATCGAATAAACACCAACTCAAATGTTCTGCAATGCAGAAAAGAGCAAGCGGCCTTGTTTATCTTGTGTATGACAATGACAATACTAATGCACCAACATCACAACAGCAATCCAACAAGATCAGCAGCTCCTCTCAATCAGAGAGTTGCATGCCATATCAATACAAGCCCACTAGATTCATCGTCTTCTCTGTATTGTGATTTATCCCCTCCCCAGGGACCAAGGTAGCCGCTGTACCCACGCTTTTCTTCCAAGAGTGTTGCCCTTCTGGAATTGCTCCTTCCTCATTCATGCTTTCCATGTGTACATCATCTTACAGGTGTTTAAACTGAACATCAGCAGTATCAACATTACCAATCTGGGATTGTCCTCTTAATTAAACCATTAAAAAAAGACAACCGATGTCAAGACTTAAAAAAAAAGACATCCTTGATAAAATCTGAAATGTGGGTAATGTGTACTGTAGCATTGTGATTGTATGTTTAACTCAATCTGTAAAGAAATAAAGCATCTGACGTTTCCATTTTTAGATGCAACGTCCCACTTATTCGCTAACAATTTATTACACAGTCAAATACCACATAATCTGATTTTGGCAAAAAACAAACACAAAAGCCAGTTGCTAACAAAGTGACATGATTATTTCGTAGGATTATAAATAGATCTAAACAATAATTTCATAAGTATGCACGACGGTGTGTATTGAGGCTCAAGATTCAAATGTAGATTTTTTTTAAATTCTGTTTTTATATACAATTGCATTGATTAGCTGAACCTATCAAGTTATCTTTGATGTTCGTTGTAAGCTAACATTAGCTTTTATGACATATTAATTAACTTTTTCGTCACATAATCTGGATAAACAATAGTTATAGTCATGAATGAGAGCATAAAATTTTCAGCTTCATCATTACGCTTAGATATTTTGCTTTCAGCGACTTTAATGATACACTTTTATGTTATGACTAGCTTAATATCCACAACAGTTCTTCAATCTGCAACTCTGTGACAGAAATGTATCAATTATCTTGTATTTTGTACTGAATTAATATTGTGTGAATGTCAGTCAAGTATCCTTTAGTCTTAAAAGACAACCGTTCCGGCAGTTGTCTTTTTAGGAGACATGAGACATTTTACATAAAATAAAACTTTACCGACATTTTGTCTTCATGAAAGATATGACCAAACTCATATCTTCTATGCAGGCGTAACACAAACATTTTCTCTTTAAAATGAAGCCCGTAGATTGACAATTTTACTAAGAAATATCTTAGTAAAATTGCCCATCTACGGGCTTCATTTTAAAGAGAAACTTCGGCAAATATAAAATTTATAGTTCGCTGACAAAGTCATAACAAGATTAAAACCATGTCCGGAGATGCCTCCTGTATTTGCTGAAATACGTAAAATATCAGTAATTAATATTGTTTTTTCTCTTAAGATGATTGCTTTTCCTTGTTAACTTTTTAATGTTCTCTCATAAAATGTTTACATTAGTTAGCTATACGTCCTTCTACCAACGGAGCTCAATATTGTCGACCCTACACACTCCTGGGTCAATAAATTAAGTTACAGATATGTACTCGCATATATCGTTGACCTTGCCACTGCAAAACATCATTATTAACACGCGCGCGCGCGCACATACACAACAAACACTAACATCAACACAAACAATGGCGGCAACACCACCACAACCACCATTCCTATGACCTCCCTCCTAATGCTACTAACCGTCACAGACATCACGACCCCATCATCATTGTTAAGATCATCACCACCACTAATACCTGCATCCACAATTAACACCATTCATTACCACCATCATTACCACCGCCATCACCACCACCACGTTATCATCATTAATACGAACAATATCAACACTGACACTAACATCAACATCATTTTCATGAAGTCGTAGTCAACAATACATATTTTTCTATTATCATCGTCGTCACTGTCGTCATCGTCGTCATCACCATCATCGTCATCATCATCGTCATCATTATCAGCAGCAGCAGCAGCAGCAACAGCAACCACATTACTAATGTCATCATCATCATCATCGTCGTCGCCGTCGTCGTCGTCGTCGTCGTCGTCATCACCACGACCACCACTATCATCAACGCAGCGCTAGACAATACTTTTACATCGAACAATATAATGGTAATTTACAGACATTCAAAGCTCATCTATAAGCTTAGTTTTCGCACGCGCGCACACACACACATACACACACACACACACATACACACACACACACACACAAACACACGCATTCACACAACCAACCCATACACTCGCGCGCGCGCGCACACACACATGTGCACACATGTACAGATAATGATACCCGTTTCCTAGTAACGGGTAAGCTGTCCAAGTCCAACAACATTCAGTATAGTATTTGCTGTTAGAAGGAAGAAATGGAAATCAGATATTCCGACTCAGTCCCAAACGTCCAGAACTAATGTTGTTTACGGTCACCATTGTCGTCATCATTCACATCAATTCACTAACCGCATCCCACCCACAATGCCCCAAACTGCGATGATAAATAATATTAATAATGTTCCTTATTTGTCGCCTTAAATACGACAAATGGGTGTGGGGAGTTACCGTCGAGTGTGGTAAGAGTAAAAAATGGAAAACAACAAGCAAAATATTGATATGAAATAATAATAATAATAATAATAATAATAATAATAATAATAATAATAATAATAACAATAATAATAATAATAATAATAATAATAATAATAATAATAATAATAATAATCCTTTCTACTAAAAGCACAAAGCCTAAAATTTTAGGGCAGGGGACTAGTAGATTATATCGGTTTCAGTGTTTCCCTGGTACTTAAATTTTCGACAAAGGCAAAGTCGACCTCGGCGGAATTTGAACTCAGAACGTAGCGACGGGTGACATGGCGCTAAGCATTTCGCCCGGCGCGCTAACGATTCTGCCAGCTCGCCGCCTTGATAATAATAATAATAACAATAACAGCAATAATAATAATAATAATAATAATAATAATAATGATGACGATGATTTCAAATTTTGGCACAAGCCAGCAATTTCTTTCCATCTTAGTTTTATTGGAACTCCTGGAGTCTTGCATGCGTAGCAGGCCTGGTACTGTAGGCTGCAGACTGCAAGCTGCAGACTGCAGGCTGCAGACTGCAGGCTGCAGGCTGCAGGCAGCAAGCCTGCTATGCATGCACGACTCCAGGAGTTCCAACAAAACCTGAGATAAAAAGAAATAATAAATAATGGCTTCAAATTTTTCCACAAGGGCAGCAATTTGGAGAGAGGTGGGGATGAGTCGATTACATTAACCCTGGTATTCAAATGGTACTTATTTTATCGACCCAGAAAGGATGAAAGGCAAAATCGACTCAACAGAATTCGAACTCCGAACGTAAAACTGACAAAATGCCGCTAAGCATTCTGTCCGGCGTGCTAACGATTCTACCAGTTCACCGCTTTAATAATAATAATCAAATTCTGCCGATGTCCCAGTGTGAGCTTTGCTTTTCATATTTTCCAAGTTAAAAAACTAAAGCACCAGCCAAGTACTGGAGTCGATGGAAGACAGGTCGGCATAGTAGTTAAAATATCGTTCATGCATTATTTGTACTGCCTTTTACTATCTGAATTCAAATCTTTCTAAGGTTACCTTTGTTTTTCACCTCTACAGGGTCGGTCAACAAAATAAGGTATCAGACAAGTCTGAAGGCAATTTAGTCGGCCTCGTACATTTTCCGTTAGGAGGAAGGAATGAAAATCATATGTTTAAACTCAGTTCCAAATTGCTGACCTGGAACCACACTGCAAGCGTGGGCGATGGTTAGGCATCGGATTAAAGATCCTGTGAGACGTTTCTTCTGGCACTATACGTTCTCAGCTCAAATCACGCCGATATGAAGCATACTTTTCATTCATGGGAGGTTGATAAAATAAAGTACCAGTCAAATACTGAGATCGATATAATCGATTGTACCCCCACGCACACACAGCCACATACACACACCGAAAATTTGAGACCTTGTTAGAGATTATTGATTTCAAATTCTGACACAAGGCCAGCAATTTCGGGGAGGGGGGTAAGTCAATTGCATCGACCCTCAGGGCTTAAATGATACTTACTTTTTATCGACCCCCGAAAGGGATGAAAGGCAAAGTCGACCTCGGCGTAATTTGATCTCAGAACGTAACGGCAGACGAAATACCGCTAAGCATTTCGCCCGGTGTGCTAACGATTCTACCAACTCGCCACCTGGCAACTATGTTAGAAATTATTAATAATAATATACTAATGCAAGGCAGCGATCTGGCAGAATCGTTAGCACGTCGGACAAAATGCTTAGCGGTTTTTCGCCCGTCCTCACGTTCTGAGTTCAAATTCTGCCGAAGTCGACTTTGTCTTTCATCCTTCCGGGATCGATAAAATAAGCACCATTCGAGCACTGGAGTCGACATAATCGACTTACTTTCTCCTCGAAATTGCTGACCTTGTGCCAAAATTGATATTAATTATATACCGGTGCACACAATCATAAGCCCCAAGTTAACGATAAACAGGAAGTAACCACAAGGTTACTTCTATTCGCTAGAATTACCTAACTAAATCGCCCTCAAATATGAATCTACTTCTTTGAAATGGACACATTGGATAATCTGTCCTAGATTCTCTGCACAAAGGGAAAAGATTAATTTGTCATACACAATGAGGACTGACTTAGACTAAACAACAAATACAACAGCTTTCTTATTCTCTGCTTGCATCACTACCATCATCATCATCACCCCTAACATTTACTACATGAAGTAGAAAAGATACTTAGTAGCAGCACAACTATCACCAATACAATTCACAAGAATTTTTAATTACCACAAGCAACGTTAACATAACCATCATCATTGTCATCATCATCATTATCACCACCACCACTACCAATAGAACCACCACAGTCATCATCATCATCATCGTCATCGTTGTCATTGCTGAGGATACCGTAGTCATAAGCATTATTATCGGTGTCTGTATGAATCTTCCCTCGATAACCCACTGAAGCTGGAGAGGCGACGGTGTCTTGAGAAGTGAAATTAAATTGCAACCTGCTTTTCGTTACATTCGAAATCTCTCAGTACGTAAAAGTGTTGTTTCCAACAGGATTACGGTTTGCTGTGTTTTTCTCTCTGTCTCTTATAATTTTTTTTTTTTTTTAGAGCAATTTTTTATTGTAAATAAGGGACATTGCAATATCACCAAGGTAACCACCATGAGAACTCAAGTGGAGTGATTGGAATTAGAATAGCTTGTGGAAAAAAAAAGTAGAGGGGAAAAAGAGTGACAATGAAAGACAAAGAGGGTGTTTGAGAAAATTGAGTTGGTTAGAGTTATAATGTGTATGTATGTATGTATGTATGTATGTATGTATGTATGTGTGTGTGTGTGGTGGGGGGTGTAATGTGGTGATGGAAATGAAACGATTAATAAAATGTACTCCTGCGAAAGTGTGATGGGTGGTTATTTGCATAAAGTCTACAGCAGCCTCAACCTCCCGTTTTGTGTATATATTAGCGTGTGAATATGTGTATGTCTGAGTGTGTGTATGCATGTACGAGTGCATAAGTGCGCATAGGTATATGCTTACTCGAAAAAATATATATATATATATATATTTATATAGACATATATAGTATATATATATATATATGTATATGTATGTATATATATAATACAAAGAATATATATACATATATACACACATATATGTACATACTTACATCTACATGTGTATATATATGCATATCAGGGTACAGGACGTTAGAACAATGAACTACAGACAACGGAACGAACACATAGGAAAACGGAAAGCCACTTGGAATATCCCTTCATCAGCTGTCTCTATTCTAACTAGACGTTTCGAAGATAAGACAGAACGTACTCTAGAATAGTCTCTTCCTGAGTAGTGGATCAACCCACTACACAGAGGATTCCAAGGTGGCAAACACAAACCAAGACAGGAAACATTGGACAGTGAAAACAACATTCAAAAGCCGTACGGCCAAACGCGAATCTGAGGTAGAACGCTAGTAGATCGTCTTGCCTTCACAGCGGCTGGAGTGAAAAGAAAGTTGACCACAGGTCACACGAGAGCAGAGAGGATGGTGGAGGGAGGAAGTGGAACAAGGAGGAAGGGACAGAAGGGTATAGCAGTGCAGTAGAGGCCAGGACAGAGGGATAGATAGAAAGATAGAGGAAGACAGATAGATAAATATATATATATATATATATATATATATATATATATATATATATATATATATATATATATAGATATAGATATAGATATATAAATACATATATATTATATTATATATACATATATACATATGTATGTTTATATATACGTGGTCTGATCAATAAGTATCCGGACTGTTGCGATAGTAACGGAGCTAAAGCATGCAGAGTAAAGCTGATGGACACTGATTGACCTTAAACTCTGTTGTGCATGTGCACTGAGTTTTAACGTTCTAGCTCACTTCCGCTGTTTACAGCAGTGCTTGGAAGGAAGTTGTGTAATGTATGATCGTCGCATTGACGATGACAGAGAAGGTTGCGCAGAGAATCTGCATCAAATCTTGCCAAAAGTTTGGCGATACTTGCTCAGAGGCCTACGCAAAATTTTTAAAAAGTTTTCATCGTTCTCTATACAATCAAGGAGATCTTATGCGACTGAAAACGGAGTGTCTTTTTGGTCGACCGAAAGCAGTCTTGACACAAACTTGATAGACATGCGTCACATAACCAAATCTTCAGTGATAATGGATTAAACTGAACCGTAACTAATCTACACATACTTTGCTAACTCACGGATGGTGATTCGACGATTTCCCCTCACAGCTGCACGCACATCTGCGATGTTTTTCTCAATTCTGGTGGTTGCGGATCTAACACAAAGTTCGTCAATATCGACATTTTTTGGCCATCTTGGAAACATCTGAACCACTCGTACACTTGTGTGCAGCTCATATACCCCTCTCCATACACTTTATGTAACTTCTGAGCAGGTATCACCATTACTATTTTCTCTGTCATGGTCAATGAGACGATAAAACGCTACACACCTTCCTTTCAAGCACTGCTGTAAACAGTGGAAGTGAGCTAGAACGTTAAAACTTAGTGCACATGCACAACAGAATTCAAGGTCAATCCTTGCCAATCAGCTTCACTCCGCGTGCCTTAGCTTCGTTACTATAGCAACAGTCCGGATACTTATTGATCAAACCTCGTGTATATGTATGTATATTTAAGAGAACCTTGCATATTGCATTCTTCATAAGCGTGTAAATAGATAGATAGATAGATAGATAGATAGATAGATAGATAGATAGATAGATAGATAGATAGATAGATAGATATTCATAAGCGTATATATATATATATATATATATATATATATATATATATATTCTCATAAATATACATGCTAAAAATTACTTGTTCATACACAGTCACAAAAGCACACACGCTTACATGTATGCGTATATGTTTATATATATATAAATGTACTACGTCTCTATGTATGAATATATGTATACTTCTGTGTATGCATATATGTTTGTGTGTGTATGCATCGGTCTGTATGTGTTCCTATGTACATAAAATGAATACAAACTCACTGCTTGTCTTACGATATGTGCCACAAGGATTTGTCTTTCGTTTCTTGAGCAAAATTCAGTATTTCTAAGCGTAACACGAACGGCATGAACTATTTGTCAATGAAGTCACTATGCATAGGCAACACGGAAGTGAAATAACTGTTATAGATATCCTCTTATAGATATTCTATCGCAATTTTTAGAAAATTGAACCAATATACTTAGGTCAACACATTTAACCCTATTTGTTGCTTGACAGTGATACCAGTCGATAATGTAACAAGTTGCTTTGGTTTGTTAGTAGTCTTGACTTGTAAAATATACCTAATATCCACAACTACGTTCTAAGGTGAGACAACAACGAAATCATTTTGACCGCTTGATGTATTAGACATACCAACTAAGTCTCCAGCGCTTAAATTACACTGTGGCGTCTTAAAAAGGGAAAAAGAAAGTACACTATGTAAAATATAATTCAAGATACTACATGTCTGCAAAAGGTTATGGAAATAATGCTTTTAGAGACGGGTTCCATCATGGATTACCTAGAGTTAAAGTTACTAAGTCCTTAGATTATTTGTTAGCGAGTTAGGCTTAAGGTGGAATTTAGTCAGTATAGTACACAGAAATTTTTTTAGAACAAAATTTCTATATTTCTACATACAAATAAGCATGGGATACAGTACAGGAGTACAAACTAAAATATTCTTCTAAACACTATAAATGACTGGAATATACATGTGTATGTTAACAAACCTAATATTTATAACCAAAAATAGATACAATGGATTTAATTAACGTTTGAAGATCCAAAGCAGTGAGTCTCAACTGAAAAACAAAGTGGGGTAGAAATGGCAAAATATCAAAAACATTAATTTGCTTTGTCGAGACTCTAAAAACTCGTGCCTTTTTCTGGAAACACCTATGGAATTCAACTCAGTTTATAAGAGCAGATTCTTAGAATACACCTTAGACTTTGTGAGACAGTAATATTGACAGTAACATTTTGGCATGAGGCCAGTAATTTGGGGACAGGGATTAAGTTGATTACATCGTTCGAGTGCTCCACTAGTACTTATTTTACAAACCCTGAGAGGGTGAAAGGCAAAGTCGCCCTCGGCGGAATTTGAACTCAGAGCACAAAGACAGACAAAATACCGCTAAGCATTATACCCGACGTGTTAACGAATTTACCAGCTCGCCACCCTATTTGTGTTGCAGTAACATTAATATACATATATTCCATATCATAAATAAGCAGTTATTAGCACAGTCACCTCACCGAATAACCTTGGATTCGTTTAACATAAGCTAAACACAGTTACGGTTTGGTGGGTGGGGGTTCAAGATTAAGCTGTTTCAAATGATCCTACATTATAAGTACATAACATATTTATACAAATATATATTTTTTAAAGACAATTTATTGTCTGTGCGCGGCGTTTCTGGATATCAACACCAAATACAAATTCATATTCATATCATTACAGTGGATTGATTTTATGTTATAGCAGTCATAGGCACACGTATGTATCACACACATACATCTCTTTGTGTGTGCGTATGTATGTGTGTGTTTGTGTGTGTGCTCTTATGTATGTTTTATTTACATATATAACTATACATACATAAACATATTCAGTCAAACAAAAGAACACATACAAATATTCGTACGCCAATACATGGACTATAGGCACTTAAATAGACATATAGAAATACATGTGATTATATAAACACAAACAGATCTACACACACATATATACTCTTTAACAAGAATAATATTGAGAGTGACTTCGAGGTTTCAACCACCAAAGCCATCATCGGACTATGGTACAATTGAGTTCGTCTTGGGTTTATATAGTCTCTGTTAAGTTTTTAAAAAATTTGTTAGGTCAGGCTGAGTTATTATGAATGCTATGGGTAATTTTTATTGGTTTAGAGTTTGTGCTATTGTTAAAATTTATTCATGCTTGTAGAATTTTTGCATGTGTATGTTTAGGTGTGTCATCTCCAGGTCATAGGGATTCATAACAACTAAACCGAGTGACACATTTGCTGACCAAGAAACACCTTCAATCCAATTATATTCTCTTGTTAACTTCTGTGGCCTGAGATGACACACCTAAATATACACACTTAATTACGAAATTTTACAAGCCTGAATAAGTTTTAACAATAACACAACCCCAAATTTAATCAATAAAAGTACTCCATAACACCTTGCAATCAAAACCTACCATACAATCTTATTATTCATCAGAACTCAGCTTAACCTAAGAATATTTTAACTTAACAGAGACTATATAAAGCCAAGATGATCTCAAATGTACTACTGTCCGATGATGGCTTACGTAGCCGAAACTTCGAAGTCACTGTCGATTCAGTTCTAGTTAAATAGTATATATATATACATGTACATGTACCTATAAACAAGCTTAAGTATTAAGTATGCACGCAAATATCAATTGCACTCATGTACAAGTATTTACATATTTACTATACGTACTCATATATTCATACATACGACATACTTCAAATAAAAGTCAACGCTGAAGCAAATAATACGCTACTGCCTTCAAAAGGGTGGATACAATACTGAATGAAATAGATAGATAGAGAGGGAGAGAGAGAGAGAGAGAGAGAGAGAGAGAGAGAGAGAGAGAGAGAGAGAGAGAGAGAGAGGCAATAGAGGTAACCCGCTCGGCTTGATCCTTCTTACAGCCTTTCTTTAACTTGTAGAATGATCCCCTGTAATGACATCGGAGTCTAATTTGAATCTTCTGAGCACTACTAAGTGTCTTCTATAGTGGTTACTATAAAAGAATACTAAGTGTTTTCTATAGTCGTTACTAAAAGCATTCTGTTATGTTTATTCGAACTTCGTTAGTGTTTTATACTGACATGATATAACATTTAGTACCAAAGTTTTCGTTGTACATGTTGGCCCTGTTTAGAGATACTACATTACTTCACTGTCGCTGGTAAATCAATTGTTGAATAGTTTTTATATATTATGATCTAGAGATCTTGAATTTATCTTTTAGTCCTGCTCTATCTGTTTACTATCTTTTGGTCATTTTCTTTTCTTTATATTTGTCTATTACTATCTGTCTTTCTCTCTCCCTCCCTCCCTCTCTTTCTCTCTCTTTCTACATCCCTCTCTCTTCCTCTCACTCTGATTCGATGTCTTTTTATTTCCTCTCTCTGTTGATGGGTTATTTAACTGAAGAGCAGGACTTTATTATGTGGAGCATTCACAAATTTCCACACTGTGCTATATAAGATTCTGTTAAAAGTGTGTGAGGTCTGTCCAAGCACCTTATATGGTTCGTTTTCTTACAGATTATTTGGGTTTATTAGACCAATCTTTTCTACATATGTTTTAATAAAAATAGTAAGGTTAAGATAAACTCGACGGATCTGTTTTCTCCTAAGAGTTTTATATTAAATCAACTTTTCAAAACCATAAGCTACTTCAGTAGTGGATTTAACACCTTTGAAGTGCTGTGGTATATGCGCCGTGTTGTGTGTCTGTCTATAAGTGTGCGTGTGGTGGAGTAGCCATAATGTTGATCGATTTTAACTTTTACGCGTCTATGGATGGCGTTTTGTATGTATTATATATAATTAATATGTGTATTATATAACATTAACCTCACAATCAAAACGATTTCCCTTTCTATGGGAAAGGGAAATAGTTTTGATGCTGAGGTTATTGTTAGATTCATATTGGGAGCAACAGTTAAATCTGAGGCTACTAACCTCTATTTTATTAGGCTTTCCCAACATAAAGTGATTGGCGACATAACCAACGATATTTTTTCCTTGCTTGAATAGGTTTTGTTGTATTTGAAGATGTGGTTCTGTAGTGAGATCTAAGAAGCTGCATTGCGCAACCATATATCTCCAACTAGGTTTATTCAAAGGATTTTATTTAAAGAAGTCAGTTTTTCTTATGACAAAAGTGATAGCAGGGGAGCGATGGACAATTTCGATCGTGTAGGACAAAATTATTCAGATTGCATTCAGAGAAGTAGCTGTCTTTATGAATTGGTGCTAGGAATGAATCGAGTTCATCAACAACGTCAACGTTGTTATAAACTCAGCTGCAATTTCACACATTAGTTCTGCGCAAGTTTAAAGGGCAATATAACAACAAGAAAGAGGAAGAAATACGACCTTCATCCTGTTTATAACATGAATATGATGTAGTCGATTGTTCTTGGAATATCTGTTTCACTATGTCATGGATGTAATTATATAGTTGCCTATAAACATAGCTGCCTATAAACACACACACGCACACACACATACAAACACAGACACTCACACACACACTCACACACACACACTAATACACATACACGCGCACGCACGGATACACGCAAATACAAAACCACGTTTCTATCTGGATCAGATATATATAATATTATGGGAGAGGGTATAAAAGACCAGGGAGGTTTAATGACCTGACTAGCAAGAAAATACAATTTTTCTACACTTTAGTCGACACACTCCCGGCTTGCTTAGCAGCCATGCACATTCATGTGCACTACTCACAGATGCAGCTGCAACCACATACATATGTGCAAGGTAGACACACATGCGCGCGCACACGCACACACATATATATACATACACACTTATAACTGCATGTGTTACTATAAAGCAGATAGAAAAATAAAACATTTATGAGACTTCTCATATGCAGAGACATATTCCTGTATATATGCATATGTTAAACCTTAATACACAATATTAGTGCGTGACCATTACAGTGGATGCATTTAATTGTTAATATACATATTTAGTTATCACTATCTTCCCATCTCTAACCTTATGTGACATACTATGCAGTCATGAATTCATGCATCTACGCATGACTGGGTATGCATGCAAATAAAATATTTACGTACATATTCTCATCTATTCACTTGAGGTAATTTTTTAATAAAATATCATAAATAATAAAGGAGATCCGTTATTGATGAAGTAGAGTTGAGATTAACCTAAAACGTGCCATTTGCTGACCTCGACATCGATGTTTATTAGTGGCAGTGGCTGAAAACTAATACTAAGGCGGTAGACTTTCTTAACAGATATCGTTGAGAAATTCGATACAATGTAACATGCCTTTCTACTCTGGGATTGTCATAGACGGTAGATTTCTTATTTTGTGCATATATGTATGGGTGTGTGGTAAAAGTAAAATCAAACCAAATAGTGATATTTTGAAATCATTTAATACGCGTGTTTCAGGTTTGAAATGTTTTAACTGGAGAAGGTCTTACGTAATGGCTACATTTCCTCATAATATATTATGTAGACTTGAAATGCAGGTATTAAATGATTTCGAAATATCATTATTTGGTTTGACTTTATAATTATAATTTACATCAAGGCGGAGAGCTAGCTGAATCGTTAGCGTGCTGGGCATAGTGCTTAGCGGCATTTCGTCCGTCTTTACGCTCTGAGTTCAAATTCCGCCGAGGTCGACTTTGCTTTTCATCCTTTAGGGGTCGATAAAATGA
>NC_142929.1:111404037-111409037 GCF_046866305.1 Octopus bimaculoides
GATCTGATAAAACACCCAACGGCATTATAAATCAATAAAAAGAAAATGGAGAAACCCTAAATCATAGGTTCTTTCAACCATTAAAAAATACAATCAACTTTCCCAAGATATTCGTAAGAACCTGAAGAGTGTATCTAGCACTATAGAAATTCTTAAATAATCATAAATTCCTGAAAATTTAAGCAATTGTTACGAATGCAGCACAGATTAGATGACTTGTGAACGGCCGTATAAGTAGATGTTGCAAGATAACATACTTATGGAAAGAAAAAAGAAAAGAACATACAAAAGGTGTAAAACATACAAAATCCAGATGAACAACGAATTGTGAACGTTTTTAAAAGAAAAAAAGTTTTTAAAATGACGATAGAATTATAGGGAGAGAAGATGAAACCAAACATCTCTAAAATATAATGGCCACAAACGAAGACCAAGAATATTTTGTAATGTTGATTACACTGGCCAACCAAAAGTAGTGTATACTCTAAGATTTACAAATTCCAAGGCGTTTAGCTCGAGTAACTACTCATTCCACATTAATGATTTGTGAAAATAATCAATATAATAATTATCATGACTAGTAACATCTCCGATAGGCAAACATAAAGACATGATTTTCACATCAAAATCAGAAAGGACAACATGCTTAGAGAATTACAATATGTCTTCTCACAATGTACAAATACCGAAATATGCAAATATCGAAAGACCAGCATACAAAAGAAAATGAGAAACCAATCAGACGAACAAAAAAGGAGCATAGAGTTATTAAGTTTAACACTTTATAGATAACAAGTCGAATGAAGTTAGAGATGAATCAACTTCAAAACAGTAAAAAAGCATATGACACTATCCATAGCTACTTACTGGAAATTTTCGAGATACATAACATCGAGCGTATGATAACAAAGTTCATAAGGAATAATATAGTCAAAAGGAATGCATGATTAGAGTTAAGCCATATAAAAGAAAGATCGCCAGCAGAAATATTTTAAAAAAATCAATAGTAACTTAGCATGGAAATGCACTTTTCTCATCGATCAGTCTATGTTTCCCTTACTCTCTTACAATAGCCTGGCACTAAAATATTAGAGGACAACATACTAAGATACCTATTTTAAGCGTATGAAGTAAAACCGTTTTGCAAAAGGTTTTAAATGAAGTAATCCCTTGCCTAAGCAATCATACAAACACGTTGTTTTATTTTGGAATCAGAAAGTCTTCCACAATCATGATGAAAAAGATAACTGATACGTTGAATGAGATCCAGCACACACATAGACATTTTCATACACTGGCATACACACACTCACAAACACAAATGCACGCCTGTTCGCATGCGCGTGCACAAGGCAGAAAGAAGTGTACACGAAAGAAATTTCTTCTCAAAGGTAGACGCATACAAAATACAGGTGATAAACGCCCATGCAAAGCTTGTATCAACAGACATCATTAAACATTTGTAATCGGATGATTGATAAGTTGGATTAGATCCGTCTTAGGTGACGTTTGACAGACACAGATGTTCTTCTTCGACACACAATTACTTTTGTTGGAATATATGAGCGGTAAATAGATAAACAGAAGACTGAGATTAACTGCTACAATTGTATGCCAGCACAAGTTCAATCTGAAATTTGAAGCAGAAGAATAATTCCTAAGTTATTCTCTTTCGTTTCCATAATTGATTTAATCTGAAGAGCAAGATGGCATCATCAGTAGATGTTTTTTAAATAGAGCCTGCAGTGATGAAAATCAAAGCCGACCTTAATGGGATACAAATAAGAAAAGTGAAGCAACAATTATAATCGGTTTATATGTAAAAGGGTAATAATAACATTTTTAGAAGACACTAAATGAGGAATAGTGACATTCATACATTCGCGATTATAGGAAATAACATCATTGAGTTTCGAAACCAAGGTCTAAACTATAGATATACCACTATTCTATGATGCTCACGATATTGATTGCATTATATATCATAATGTCAGCAAGGAAGTGTGTTCCTGAAGCTGTACATTCTTGAACAAAGGACATATTAGATAATGTAACCCCGATACACTATATCTGAAAATAAGATTGGTCACTGACTGAGAGGTTTTGGGGCATAGTTAGCTTGAGGTTTACAATGTTTGACACAACAATAACTAAATATAAGGATCTCTCAAATTAGTACAATCCTAGTACTTTGTGGAGGAATGGTAAATACCATTGAACATGTTTGCCTATATTAGCGTTTACTTATATTACTGGCACCGTATAGGCGGGTGATCAAAAGTAGGGAAAGTCGAACGCGGTGAGACTTAACGAATATAAAAGGACAAAACAACTGCACAAGTCATTAATTACAGAAATGGCAGAATCGTTGCAACAGCAACATGCTTTGCAGTATTTAATCCAGCTCTTTGCATTCTGAGTTAAAACCACGCCGAGCTAAATTTTGCCTTTCATCTTTCTGAAGTCGATAAATAAAGAAGTGGCCTCGAGTGATGGACTGGCGGAATCACTGGAGCAATGAAAGGGACGCCATAAGACATTTTTTCCGGCTCTTTACATCATTAGTTCACGTTACACTGCAGCCGACAGAAGTAGTTGATTTAAATTCCGGTTTAACGGTGCCGCATGGCCCTTGGACAACTTTAGTGGAGGCCACTCTATGACAAATATCGTAGGTAAGTCCCCGACTTGAGAATACCTTCCTCCTTTCATCCGGTTTCAGTGGTGCTAAAAGGCATCCTGAGTATCATCCTACTCTCCTCAGTAAGCAATTAAAAGTCAAATGTGTATGCACATGGACCGAATGCCGGTTGCATGTGGAACAGCAAATTATGTATAAAGCGTTATGCAGAATGTGAATATTGCTATGTTGTAAGGTTTATACTCGTTATACCACATAGATGAATTGAAATCCGCAACAAATCGAATAAAAATATTGAGTTATTGAAAAATAATTATTAGCGACAGAAGCAGTATTAATACCAAAAGGTAATATATATCCCCACTTGAAGAATACAGCTCCCCTGGAGAGAACCTTTTATATGGGCTTTTGGTGCATATAAGCACTCTTGCTTTATATCGCTAGCGGGAGATAAATCAGCCGCCATCGTCAAGGGCAAATATCCAGTTATTCTTACGCATTTGAAGTATGGATTTACGCTTTCGACTACTCCACGTGCATAAACGCAAGCACAAACATGCGTACACACACACACACACACACACACACATATACAAGTATGTACATATGTGTGCCAGTCTGTGTATACGTGAGTGTGTGTGTGTGTGTGAGTGTGTGTGTGTGTAACTGTGTATGCATACATACATACATACATACATACAAATTTATAGATCCATTTCCGCCGGTTAGTTTCTCTACTCGCCTTACTGATGAGTGCTGTGACTGGGTATTTTGTTTTCATAATTTACGAAACAAATTGATAAAATCAACTGAAATGGGTACATAATATTGTATTGTTATTGTAAATATATTAAGAAAGCCACTCAGCTGACAAATACATGAATGCCTATAATGATAGATAGATAGATAGATAGATAGATAGATAGATAGATAGATAGATAGATAGATAGATAGATAGATAGGTAGGTAGGTAGGTAGGTAGGTAGGTAAATAGGTAGGTAGGTAGGTAGGTAGGTAGGTAGGTAGGTAGGTAGGTAGGTAGGTGTGTGTATATATGTATGTATGTGTGTAAATTCTGCGCGTGTACACGCGTATGTAAATGTGTGTGTGACAGAGAGAAATTGAGAGAGAGAGAGAGAGAGTGCGTGAGTGTAAAGCGGGGGATATTGTGTGTTAAGGAGGAGACAAACAAATAGATAAAATATGAAGGTAGAGAATTAAAACTAACGGTTGCAAAAGCGTTGAAAGATGAAGGAAACAATAATATTAATAGAATGTGTACAATGAAAATAAATATGCTTACTGGAAAGACTAGGAGGGTATAAAGCTTTTCCGGTAAGAGAAGTGAAAGTAATAAGAGAGGTGGAGAAAAAGGAAGTAGAAACTATACCAATTTTACGATGTCTGTTTACATTGCAGACTTGGTGTAATATGTACAGAGATGTAGATGTGTGTGTGTGCGTGCGCGCGCAAGTGTGTGCGTGTGTGTATGTGTGTGTATGTCTGCGTGCGTGCGTGCGTGCGTGCGCGCGCGCATGCGTCTATGTATATTCAATCATGTGTTTATATACGTTAACTGAATGAATTGAGAACTTGCAACTGATGAACTTATCAACAAACGAAGAGGATACATTTCTTGTGTGTCTGTGTGTGTGTAAGTGTGTGTGTGTGTGTGCGTGTGTGTGTGTGTGTGTGTGTGTGCTTGTGTGTGTGTGTGTGTGTGTGTGTGTGTGTGTGTGGATGATGCATGTCGTTGAGTGCATCATATTTCTCTGCTATGTTACTGCTTTAAATATATGTTGATATGACTGATGATGGTGATGAGGAGAAAGAGGAGGAAGAGGGGGGGACGAAAGCGGAAAAGAAAGGAGACGAAAAGGAGGAGGAAGAAGAAGAGGAGGAGGAGGAGGAAAAGGAACGGGAAGAGAAGGAGGGTAAGTGCATGAGAAGGAGGCAGAAGGCGAGGGAAGGACAATGACGTTGACCACAAGTACATCATCGTAATGATGATCATCATCATCATTCTCGTAAAATGTGTTATGGTTGACGCTGCCGCCATTACTGCTGTAGACAGGGTTAACTATTTACAAGACATCGAAATGTGTTTTAGTTTGTTTGTTTTTTTTGTTTTTTTCTTGTCTCTGACCTCCATGACTACCCGTTTGCACCGTCACAAACAACATGGCGATGCTGGTGTTCAATAAAGGAAATAGTTATTGCAGTAGCACTCGTGCTGGTCTTTGCGGTGATTGTTTTGACGAAGTAGTAGTAGTAGTAGTAGTAGTAGTAGTAGTAGTAGTAGTAGTAGTAGTAGTAGTAGTAGTAGTGGCGGCGGCGGCGGCGGCGGTGGTGGTGGTGG
>NC_142929.1:111426537-111459037 GCF_046866305.1 Octopus bimaculoides
TTCATATAATAATACATCATCACCTCCCCACCATCATCTCACCCGTTGCATTAAAACTATTGATTCCTTATATAAGCTCTAAAAACACAATCACTATAACTCGTAAGATATCCCATCACACACACCTCAAGACATTATCTAACTTTATTATCAAAAATGCTAATTAACAACATTGATAACCTAGAGCTAACGCGGAAGAGTCCATGTGAGTGTTCAAGTTGCTAGAAATGGCAGCCAAATCTTCCTCAAATTGCGCCCTAAAGTTTTTTAAAAGGACACGTCTGATATTATGGCCCGGGGTTCTTTGCACAAAAGAAAATACGGGGACAAGGTGGTCATGCGCTTAATCGTTGATATGGTCAGTCAGAATTGACCTGGACTAAATAACAACAATATGCATACTTCTTCCAACAGATTTCTCAGAAACATTTCATTGAAAGTAGCACAATTCTTTTTTGTTTTTGTTTTTGTTTTTGTTTTTTTTTTCCAAAAAAAAAGCAGCGGACGATGTAAGAAAGTGGCCCGAAAGGATAACTTTGCTTGTAAATTAATGTGTGAGTGCGTGCGCGCGCGTTTGTGTGTGCACATATACATATGTATGCGTTACATACAAACACGTGTGTGTGTGTGTGTGTGTGTGTGTGTGTGTGTGTGTGCGTGAACGTGTGTGTGTAGATATATAATATATATATTATATTATGTATATATATATGAAGACTGCTTATAGGTCGGTTCTAATTACTTGATAATTTAATGATATTCAATAGGATTTCTTACCTTTTAGATATTAGAATTTTCAAGTATCAAGTAGCACAAATTAAGAAAACAGATAGTAATAGTGTAGGCCTGAAAAATAGCATAGACCGCTGCTGGTAGCCCAGTCTGGCAACCGTGTCTTCGAACAAACGAAGGAGACTCTATGTAGTCGCTTGATCTGCTAGAAATGGTAGCCAAATCTTCCTCGAATCACAGGTTGAAATTTTAAGAAGGACACTTTGGTATTATTGCCTTAGGTTTCCTGCGCATATCAAAAGGTTGAGAACGTGATTAATCATTACTGTAATACTTTTAATTATTAATTATAAGTTTGCCTGATCAGGGCTGACCTAGGGCTGAACAACAACAACAAGAATAACAACTAGTATATTTCTATAACAGCATCCACCTAGAGCATACCACTATAACAGTAACAACAACAACCTACTACTACTACTACTACTACTACTACTACTACTACTACTACTACTACTACTACTACTACTACTATACCAACAACAACTAGAACCGCCCCAACAATATAATACCACTATTAACATCACCAACACAAACAGCACAAACAGAAATATCAAAAATACTACAGCTGTTATTTCATCATTACTTCCAACACCACCACCGCCATCATAAGACCACTAACTATATACATTAACACGAACATCATCATCATCATCATCATCATCAGCATCATACTTACATTAGCCACTATGCCGTTATCACTATTCCCATTAGTAAAAAGCGAGAAAAATAAAGATGAAGATGCAACCATACCTTGACCACTATCATCTCTACCATCATCTATATTAACAGCTCGATACCATCCGACCATCACTATCACCACCACTTCCAGCAGCAAAAACCTACCCTTAATACCACCACCCACCACCCACCCCACCACCACCCACCAGCCACCAGCTACGATGTCACGACAGCAACAAAAACTACCCCATTACTACCTAGTACCACTTTATTTCTTACGACCTGTTGCTGACACACTGTAAATACTGTCCAAGACAGCAAGTTGATGGTGCCAAAAGAAGCATTATAGTAATTTACCACAATTATCTAGCTATCCCAGAGAAGTGCTGAGGCTGCTATCAGTGCTGCTTCCTCTGCTGCTGATGCTGCTTCTGCTGCTGCTGCTGTTGTTGTTGTTGTTGTTGTTGCTGGTAGTTTTATTTTTATTGTTGACGTTGGTTATAATTGTCGTGGTTGTTCTTGCTATATTGTTGTTATCATCTTCATCGTCGACGTCGGCAGTCGTTGCTTAGCCACCCACCCCCTCCACACACACACACACACACACACACACACACACATCATCCCCGGTCGAGAAAATATATGATCGGAAGCCATTCCGGTCGTGACCATCCATCATTTTTTTTAAATTTTATTTTCAAGCAGTAAATACTATTCAGTGTGTCATTCCTTTATTTAAGATAGCAAGGCATGATTTGAAGGAAACTTGACAGCTATTTCTAGCAAATCGAAGAATTATCTAGAAACTCGCGATTGCTGTTGTTTAACCCTAGGTCAACTTTGCTTGAGAAAACTTTGATCAAAAGCATTCCAACCATGACCAATCTGTCGTTTTTCTAGGCTAGTTTATATAAGACTACTTCATTATTTAACGTGTCTGTCCTTCTTTAAAACAGCAGTGTGAAAGGAAGATTTGGCTGCTTTTTCTTGCAGATCGAGTGACTACACAGAGGCTCCTTCGTTGGCTTGTTAGTACTGATGATGTCAACCATCGTTCTAGACGGGTCTATGTTGTATTTATTATCACCAGATTAATCCCTTGTTGAGAAAGAGCGCGGATGGTAAAATGGTGCAGAACCCTCGAATAAAAATAAACCTTGGAAGTTTCTCTTTATCAAAGGGTGCATAAATCAAGGACCAGTCAAGTACTGGCATTCATTTAAATCAATACCAAGTCCTTCACATTTGTGGCACTATGCTAATCAATCAATGATAATATTACAGTTAATGGGACAGTGGATGAAAAAACACGATAGATTGTCTAACGCCGTGTTTGGTTCAAACTCCACCGCTATCGACAGTTGAATCCTCTCAGAAATCTTTTAAAATAAATATCATCCAAGTAATACCTGTTAAATTGACTTTTTACTCCTCCGTAATTTGCAACCTTTTATCTATTAGAAATTATTAAAATACCTTGTGGTATTTAGTCATACCACTTTAAGTTCTGAGTTTAGAGCAGACGGTGTCTTTCGTCTTTTAAATACAAAATAAAGTTCTAGTTATATATTTGGGTTCGGTTTCCCTAAAAGGATGTTCCATTGCGCCGAAGTTAGAAGATGCGGAACTTTTTCTGCCGTAGCCCACAATAGATTTATTTTCTATCGTTCGTAACTTGCCAAATGTCGACTAAATAAAACCAAAAACTCGGTGTTCAAACTTAAATTGAAATTACAATGAAACAAAAAGCTAATCTAGAAAAGTCGAAGTTCAATGACTTTTTTTGTTTCTTGTACTCAGGTCGTCATGATTAATATTCCTGCTCCATCTTGTAGATCATTACGGTACAACATAGAATAAAATAACTTGTATATTTTCTTAGAGCCTTTACATTCTGAGTTCAAATTGACCGGGTACATCGGTATGACAATTGAACCATCTGCCTCTCCCCTAAACCATTGCGACTTGAAACTAATTATTATTAATGAAGACCGTGTGGATCCACATCGTTTTCTCTCTCTCTCTCTCTGTATATATATATATATATATATATATATATATATATATATATATATATATATATATATATATATATATATATATATATATATATACATATATACTCATACACACACACACATACATATATCGGTCATAGATGCGGCCATTGGTGGAATTAGTTTAGCATCAACAACATTGTTGTGACTGCCACTGCTGAAGTGATCGTTTAACCCCCGAGGACAACCATGACCTAGTATCAAACCTATAATCAAAGGCCTTCCATCCATGATTATCCTGTTTGTCTTTCAGAGATAGTTTATCAAAGATTACATTATTCGATGTGACCTGCTCTACTTTTAAAAACGGAAGTTCTGGAATGAGGAAACTTCAAGTGCTATTTTTAGATGGTAGAGAGGCTACGTAGAAGCTGACTTGGTAAAACGTACGCTGCTATCGTTCATGTTGTTTTTTAGTACCAGATCAAAATTGGTCGATCAAATAGATCGATGATCAGAAGTATTGCTGTCATGATTAACTTACGCTTTTAGGAGTATGTAGGGCCGCATACTTACCCAGAATAACACGTGGTTATAGAAGATGGCATGGTGTTTCCTGGATATTTAGTTGTGATTTCTAGGAAGCAGAGTGATCTCGTAGAGACTCATTCTGCTGCTGTTATTGTGTCGGATGTTACAGATGGTGATACACGGAAAACAAAATATCTACATTATCAGTCAGTCTTCTCGTTAATTATAAGCAGTAGACGAATACCATGTTATTGGTGAACGTTTCCATGGCTTGCAATGCTGATTAGATCTTCCTAGGGAAAAACGACTATACAGCAATGAATAAAGGTTTGCTTGTGCAATACTTAAGCACATTCCAATCAGAACTGTTTTGGTTTTGGTTTTGGTTTTCCAACATCGAAAGCAGCAAAAATGGTGATAACTAGCATAAGCAAAAGAAAATAAATGAGTGAGAAAGTCTACAGTCGATTGAGCGGAACTCAAGCTATTATTTCTTTTATCGACTTCAGAGGAATGAGAGGCAAAGTCAACCTAGGAGAGATTGGATTTTAGAATGTTAGAGAGCGGAAAAAATAACACAAAGCATATAATCCGACACATTACCGTTTCTGCAAGCCCACCACTTTTTCCCGTACTAAAAGCCTCAACGTGGTCGCTGGACCTCTGAAATATCAGCTGAATCTTCCTCAAATCACATGCTACAATCTTTTTAAAGGAGAGAATATTTAATGTCATACATTTTTCCTTGGTCACGACGATGAGCATCCACCTGTTCAACCAACTGAGCTTCTGCTCATGAAATTAACGTGTAAGTGGCTGAATGCACAACAGAGAGGGCCACCTATCTCAAGCTGAATCAATGGTACAGTGTGTATGTATATATATATATGTGTGTGTATGTATGCATGCATATCGTACAGTACGTTATTGCATCATGTACTCAGCGTTACATTATCCAACAATGTTCTCCCTTTTTAAGCAAGATTGTGATTTGTGGAAGGTTTTTACTACTATTTCTTAGTTATAGCGAACACTCGTCCACTCGAGAGTGATGTTGTTGTTGCTAATGTTGTTAATTTAGTGTCCAATCTGTTTCTTTAAAAAGGCAGTAGCATGTGATTTGAAGAAGATTCAGCCAATATTTCAGTAGGTCGAGCGACCGCGTTGAGGCTTCTTGTACTGGAAAAAGTGATGGGTTTGAAGAAACGGTGACGCGTTTCCTCTGAAGTCGAAAAAAGAAATGGTAACTTGAGTTCCGCTCAATCGACTGTACACTTTCTCCAATCATTTCTTGTTGCTTATGCTAGATACTACAATTTTTGCTGCCTTCGATGTTGGAAATCCAAATTCAAAATAGTTCTGATCTGAACGTATTTAAGTATTGCAAAAGCAAACCTTCACTCATTATTGCAAAGACATTTTTTTCCCTAGGAAGATCTAATCAGCATTACAAGCGATGGAAACGCTCACCAATAACATGGTATTCTTCTAGCCAGAAGATTGACTGATATAGTAGATATTTTGTTCTCATACGTAACATTCGACACCAAAACAAGACCAAATGTTTTTATAGTTTCTAAAGTTTTATTAAGAGTTGCTCCTCAAAATGGCCTCCAGTCTCCGGAATTCGCTAAATTAGTTTTGAGAATCAGTGAGCTAAGTTCAAAATTTTAACACGTGCAGTGTAAAATGTATAATTAGATACAATAAAACTGATAAAGATAATCTTTCAAAATTTCGAAGTGGTTCCGTATCTTGAGGAATATTATAGACTCTTAAAACATGATCACTTCCATTAAACCTAAAATTCGAGACATATTATTAACCCAATCAGCATTAACTATATCGTTAAAAAAATATTTATTTAGTTTCATATTCAGTTACATATATATCTTCCATCTCAGAGATGAAGCCGAAAAAGAGAGTTTATGGTGAGAAACTAAAATCAGTATATACCGGAGCCTCTGGAAAAAATGTATATAAATAAAAGGGGTCTTCGGTTTTGAAAAGTTGGAAATCACGATTTTATTATAATTATTATGTTAACTATTTTCATTTCTGCACTCACAGGTATCGTAGTGTAAATAAGAATCTCCTGAGAATCGAGACTGCGATTCCAGTAGTTTCATTTTCCCAAAAATTTAAATCAAAACAATGCCTTTAAGGACGCTTTTACATTCTTTGATTCAAAGGATTTCAACTACGAGTGGCGTCATGTTAAAAATCTGTTAAACCAATTCATCTACATATAACTATGTACTACAGATTCATACAGATTACTGCTGTAATCAGCAGAACAGCTAAAGAATTAACGATTGTTACATTAACTTGCAATACTTATAGAATCGAAATCGTCTTATAAGTCTGGAGGTAGAAACACCTTTCCTTCATTCAGAATC
The DNA here is from genome assembly GCF_046866305.1 of Octopus bimaculoides. Lineage (NCBI taxonomy): Eukaryota > Metazoa > Mollusca > Cephalopoda > Octopoda > Octopodidae > Octopus > Octopus bimaculoides. The sequence continues at coordinate 111,432,938 of NC_142929.1, forward strand.
AGACAAGAATTATAATCGTTTTAGCCTGGCTTGCTATTGGAACAAGTTTCTGTTGCTGATCAGGAGTAGTAGACACCAAAAGACATTGTTTCGTGGTGTCTGTATGCTATTTATCCTGTAAACTATACTAGATGTGCGTATACTAGTGTATATTACTATACATCAACTTAGAGGTTGATTCATCCCTAAATCGGCATGAACACTGGAGATTACCCTTCGCTGAAGAGGTCTAAGTATAGCAAAACATGTCTGTAGTTGTCCCAGTGTATGACGAAAGAAACTAGGCAAAACAGTTTGCAGTCGATAAATGGTTTCTTTCTTCAACGCATAGCTTTTTTTTTTTTTTCCTTTTTTCCTTCGCTCCTTGCCTAAAATAAATTTATTAACAGTAACTTAATGTTGTTTCATACAGCTTATTATTGGTTGCATTAAAACGGAAGCAGAGGAAAATAAACTACGACTGGATAAAACATTAAAAAAAATGAGAGAAATGCAACGTGAAAGAATCGTTGGATAGAAAGAAAAAAGAGAAGGATGACAAAGAGAAAGAATGATTGATCGAAAAACGGAGAAGTGAAAAAGAAATTAGAAAGAAAACAAAAGAAAGTGTAAGAATAAAGACAAAGATGGAAAATTGCTAAAAAGATGTCAAAGGAAGTGAGAAAATTGCAAAGGAGAAGAATTAAAACTTGATAGAAAGAGAGAAAAAGAGAGACAGTGAAGGAGAAAGAGACAGAGATGGTGGGAGAGTATGGAGGAGAGAGAACAGGACATAAAAACAAAGTAACAAATAATAAAGAATGAGACAAATTGTGGAAAATGCTTGCCAAAATAAGGCAAAAAGAAATCAATGTCCTGACCACAAGCACAGTATGTGACTAAAACGTTCACTTCGTAATCACAGAGTTCCGAGTTCGATCCAACGTCGCGGCACCATGGGCGTATATCTTCTGAACAAGCATCTAATAGATTAGTGGTTGACCAATGGAACTGCGCCAAATTCGACAGGATACATATGCACATATGTACACTCTTTAAATTTTTAACTAGTTTCAGCTCGAGATATGTGACCTAGCTGGGGCACCGCTACTAGCTTTGCCATGCCTTCACTACTTAAAACCTCCCCTGATATGTGACATTTGGTGAATGAAGGAGTTTGATGCTGGTGCCCTCATCTGCGTTTCTTGTCGTGACGTAAGCTCATCCGAAACTTTTGACAGGAGCAGATTCAGTTTTGTTTTCAAAACACCTACATCCACACCATGGAGGTCAATGAGGCTTTGTGGGAGAATATTGAAGAACTGTGGGCCTGTATTGAACCCAATCTCTTGCAGTATCTGGTACTGCATCTTGGTGGTAATGTTGGGATCTTTGGCACTATGCAGTGGCGCCCCGTTCTGCTGTTTGTGTAACTTTCAATGACAACGTTTGGTACAAGTCGTTCCAGGATTTTCCAGGTGTATATCACTGCATATCTTTCCCACCTTCATTCTATACACATACACTCACAAACATACACACACACACATACACACACACACACATATGCATATATATATATATATATATACATATTTGTTTTGCAAGATTTTTTATGTGAAATCGTGTGTTGAAACAGATGTTGTTGTACTTGGGGATGGTCATATTGCCAGTTTAGCCAATAAAAACACACGCACTGTATATTTGGTGTTAATTTTTGTTTTTTTCAGCTTTATATTACATTAATCTTAATCTTAATCTTATTTCGGCCAGAGTTCTTTCGTCACACTTCTGTGACCTCATCAGTGGTCCTTTGTTTCCTTCTTTCTTATGTGTGTCTCACCTTGCTAACTATCAGCCATGGCTGATAGTTAGCAAGGTGAGACACACATAAGAAAGAAGGAAACAAAGGACCACTGATGAGGTCACAGAAGTGTGACGAAAGAACTCTGGCCGAAATAAGATTAAGATTAAGATTAATGTAATATAAAGCTGAAAAAAAAAAAAATAAATAAAATAAAAATTAACACCAAATATACAGTGCGTGTGTTTTTATTGGCTAAACTGGCAATATGACCATCCCCAAGTACAACAATATATATATATATATATATATATATATATATATATACATTTATACATAAATATATATATATATATATATATATATATATATATATATATATATATATATATATATATATATATATATATACATATATGTATGTAAACACACAAACACAAGCACACAGATATATATATATTTGAAACAGTGAGACTCGAAGTATATAAGGCCTCCAATAATAGCGTGTAAATATTGGGCTAAAAATTCTTTGGGATTGAAGAAGTCAAAGGTTACTTGTGGGACTCGAATCCGCACCTTCTGTAAACATGACAGACGTTCAGCCATTGGACCAAAGCAATCCTAGGAATTTATATATTTTTTATGACATCAACAACATATAATTCTTACTAGTTTCTAAAATGTATAGAGAAATTCGAAGGATCGTTTTGATGCAATGGTAGAATGTCGGGTTTTTTTCATATATGAAGTGGGTTCGAGTTCCACGAGAAATAATAAACTAATATTTAAACGCTGTTATAACCCTCTTTGTTTCGAGTTTTGCCGTTCCCAAAAAGAATTATTTCACGTTCTCTCTCGAACTTAATAAATTGTCATGGCGTCCTTTATATACATATACATATACATATATATGTAAGTATATGTGTGGGGCATGCGTGTGTGTCTGTAGATATGTGTGTGTGTGTGTGTGTGTGTGTGTGTGTGTGTGTGTGTGTGTGTGTGTGTGTGTGTGTGTGTGTGTGTGTGTGTGTGTGTGTGTGTGTGTCTTCTACTACAGCTTCGGGCCGACCGAAGCCTTGTGAGTGGATTTGGTAGACGGAAACTGAAAGAATCCGTTAATACATATATGTATGTGTGTGTGTTTATTTGTGTCCCCCCACCACAATTGCTTGGCAACCGATGCTGGTGTATTTACGGCCCCGTAACTTAGCGGTTCGGCAAAGGGGCCGATAGAATAAGTACTAGGCTGAAGTCCTGGTGTCGATTAGTTCGACTAAAGGCGGTGCTCCAGCATCGCCACAGCCAAATGACTGAAACAGCCAAAAGAATAAATGAATACACGCGCGCACACACAACAACAACAACAACGTACACACACTACGAAGAAATGAACAGAGAACTCAATACATCACTTGAGCAAATGCATAATATTATAGTTCCAGCTTACTGTATTCCGTTACACAAACTCTCGTGTCTTATTGTATTTGGATATTACTCAAATTGAACTGGCTGATGGAAAAGATACGCTTCTGGCAAAGGAATTTATCAAACTCTCTATCTCTATATATATGTGTGTGTCTGTGTCTGTGTGTGAGTGCATTATATATATGTGTGTGTGTGTGTGTGTGTGTGTGTGTGTGTGTGTGTGTGTGTGTGTGTGTGCGTGTGTGTGTGTGTGTGTGTGTGTGTGTGTGTGTGTGTGTGTAATATATGTATATAAAGAGAGAATGAGAGACATAAATGTATGTGTATACGTGTATATATGTGTGTATGTGGGCGGAAGGTGTTAAATAGAGAAGAAAGCCGAATTGATTGAATGACTAACAAGAGAAAACAGTTAGAATGATAAAAGGGAAATAGGAAATATTGTGAGAATATTTTAGACAGGGCACAGAAAGCTAAAAAGGGCTTGATGAGAAATTCAAATGGATGTATGTGTGTGTGTGTGTGTGTGTGTTACTTATGTGTGCTCGTACAAATTGTATTGTGCGTTTAAACTGTTTTTCTCTAAAACTTCTATTGAACAGACGATTCCGTTCAGGTTTTTAATAAATGCTTAGCGGCATTTCGTCTGTCTGCACTTTCTGGGCTGAAATTCCGCCGAGGTCGACTTTGCCTTTCATCTTTTCGTGGGGACGATGTATTAAGTACCAATTGAACACTGGGTTTGCTGTAATCGACTAGTCCCCTCCCCGGAAATTTCAGGCCCTTGTGCCTATAGTAGAAAGGATGATTATTTTTGGTTTGGCTCAGGTTTGGTCTTATTCCTGGTAGGATTAATGTGGGTAGCGGGTTACTACCTGTAACCTTCGTTATCCACAAGTTTACGGGAGTCTTTCAAGTGCTTAGAACCCTCCTGATAATCCTTGTTGCCCCTAAAAAACAATCTTTCTATAGGAGATATTCAATTTCATTTCTATTTTAATCTCCTTCGGCCATTTGTCTACATCTTAACTTACTGTTCCCAACACACCAAGTTATTATTATTGTTGTTGTTGTTGCTGCTGCTGCTGCTGCTGTTGTTAAAGCAGTGAGCTGGCAGAATCGTTGGTATGCCGGGAAACATTTTTAGCGACATTTCGTCCGTCCTTACCTTCTGAGTTCAAATTCCGCCGAGTTCTACTTTGACTTTCATGCTTTCGGGGTCGATAAATTAAGTACTAGTGAAACACTGGAGTTCGATGTCATCGACTAGTCCCCTTCTCCAAAAATTTCAGGCCTTGTGCCTTTAGTAGAAAGGATTATTATTATTGTTGTTGTTGATATTAGTATTAGTATTATTGTTGGTGTTCTTCTTCTTCTTCTTATTATTATTATTATTGTTCAGTAGTTTTATTTTTATAACGTGCTTTCACTTCACTACCGAGCGCAGCTCTGTGCGCCTTGGGTATGTGCTGTGGTTTGCTGTGGTGCTCTTATGTTTACTGTATTGAAAGTGTTTTGCGTAGAATGTGTGCAGTACCCAGTAGTGCAATTTTCTGTATGTTATATATATTTGTAAGTCCTGGTGTTTTTGTTATGTATTTGTCTGAATATTTTTTTATTATACCTAAGGCACCTACTATGATAGGAATTGTTTCTGTTTTTAGATTCCACATTCGAGTTATCTCTATTTCCAGGTCTTTGTATTTTGAAAGTTTTTCCATTTCTTTTAGAGAAACGTTGTCATCTGCTGGTATTGATACATCAATTAGAAAGCATTTTTTTTCCTTCATGATCTTTGACAACTATATCTGGTCTATTTGCCTTATTATTATTATCATTATTATTATTATTATTATTATTATTATTATTATTATTTTATTGTCTCTGCACAGCTTCTAACGCTGGAGATGTATTATGGTGTCAGCTGTTCACTACCAGTGAACTAAGGTAACACCCCTTTTTCGAGCACCATCCGGAGTATTCGAGCGGTTTCAAGTAGTGCTGTTGTCTGCAAGTGCTCCACCCTTACTGCAGCCCCTATTTGTTCCATGTATTTACCAAGATTTTTACTCAGTGTTCCCTGGGCTCCGACAATTATTAGTACTACTACCACCTTTTTCAGCAACTACAACTGCTTAACCTCCCAAGATAACCTGTCATATCTATTGACTCTTCTTTCTTCCTTACCGCATACCAAGTTATCAGCTGGGTATGCTATATCTATGATTCAACATCAATTTCTTTCTTTCTCAATTAACACTATGTCTGGTTTCCTATTCTCTATCTCATGGTCGCACTAAATCATAAAATCCCTTTGGATCTTTCCATTATCTTTTTCGATGATGCCTTCGGGTTCATGTACTGCTTTTTTGCTCTGTCAAGTCCATACTTATTGCAAAGTGTCCAATGGACAATCTTTGCTATGTTGTCATGGCGTCTCTTATATTCTTTATGAGCTAGTGGCGTACATTGACTGGTAATATACCACACGGTTTCACTATTTTGTCCATAAATTCTGCACTTACCACTTTCTGGTGTGTTGTCTGTTCTGTATTTGACGTAATTGGTTCTTAATGCTTGCTCTTGGGCAGCACAGATTAAAGCCTACGTTTCTGGTTTTAAATCACTTTTAGACATCCATAACCATCTTTTTTCTCTGTCTGTCTTATCTTCAACATCCCTATGAAATTGTCCATGCATTCCTTTCTTTATCCACCTATTTTCAGTTTCATTCCTTCTCAAGTGCTTCTACAGTACTTTATCTGTGCAATCTTCCATCCTACACAAGCCTGACCTTCTTACTTCCAATAATAGTGGTTCTGTGGCATTTTTTACTTACCATGCTATGTTGCTTTCTTCTGCTCTAATGCTGTGTTCGCATCTAATAAGTCCTCTTCCCCCTCTTTTTCTTGGTACATACAGTCTGTCTGTGTCACTTTTTTGGGTGGAGTATCCCATATCTAGTCAGCTACTTCCTTGTTTTTTCTGTCTAAGCTGTTTAATTTAGTTCCTCTACTGTCCATGCGATTACGCCTGTTCCATATCTAAGGAGTGAAACCGCCCAGGTGTTGATAGCTTCAATCTTATTTCGTCCGTTTAATTTCGACTTAAGGATCAGTCTCAGTCTGTGCAAGTACTCTACTTTAAATGTTTCTGTCATTTCTTTCTTTATAAATTTATCTATTTCCAATATCTCCAAGTACTTATAGCCTGTCTCTTCTATTTGCTTCATAACTTCCCCCGACGGTATCGCTAGCCCGTCCATGCATTTAATTTTATCTCTCTTCAAGACTAACACACCACACTTTTTCAGTCCGAACTCCATTCTGATATCAGCAGTGAAAGCATACACCGTATCAATGAGGGAACTGACTTAGGACTCATCTTTACCATAAGATTTGAGGCCATCCATGAATAACAAGTGGTTGACTTTTTGTTGGCGGCTCTTGAATACATACCCAGCCTTTGCTTTCCTCAGAATCAGTGTTAGTGGTATCATGCACAGTACAAAGATCAGTGGGGACAGGCAGTCCTCTTGGAAGATGCTTCTCCTGATTTCTATTGTCCCTAAACTTCTTCCATATGCTGTCAGTTCAGTCCTCCACTTCGCCATACTTTTTCCAAGCAATCGTTCAACATTCGATGCAATACCAAGTAGGTTCATACATTCCATAATCCAAGAATGTGGGATCATATCGTATACCTAATGGTAATCGATCCATGACACGGCTAAGTTAGTTTTCCTCCTCTTGCAGTCTCTAAGTACAGTTTTGTCTATCAGGAGTTGATCCTTGGTACCTCTGCACTTACTCTTGCACGCCTTCTGCTCATGCGACGGGACTCCATTTTCCCCCAGATGTCCGTGCATTGACTCTGCAATTATTCCAGTCAATAATTTCCACATAAGTGGCAAGTAGGATATCGGCCTGTGATTGTCTACCGATGCCTTTTTCGATATTTTTCAAGCACAGCACTGTCCTACCCATTGTCAACCACTCTGGTGTTACTTGGTGGGTATTTAACAAAGTGCTGAGTTGGGCAGCTATTCGTGCATGACATTCGCCAAATCTTTTGATCCAGTAGTGTTGAACTCCATCTGGTCCCGGAACCTTCCATTTTTTTACTGATGTCCTTCACTTCCCTAACTGAAATGACTAGTTCTGCCTGTTTTGGACAGACTACTGTTTGTTTCAGTTCTTGCAACCATTCAGCATCCTTCTTATGCTCATTGTTTTTTCTTCAGATGTCACTCCAAAACCTTTGACTTTCAATGTTATCTGGTGTCAACTTTTCATCTGTACACTCTCCAATTATTTCTTTATAGAATCTCTTCTGATCTACTCTGAATAACCTATTCTGCCGGAATCCCTTCATTCTTTGGTTGTTTCTTACCATCTTTGCTTTCGTTGCAACGAGGCACTGTTTCAGTTCCTCCATTACCACTTTCAGGCCCTTTCTTTCAATATCATACTTCCTGTTCAGTGCCCTGTGTTTTTGTTCGCTCTTAAGCTCCCCCTTCTCTTTTCGGTCTAACACAGAAATGTCCTTCGAGAGCATGTCTAACCCCGCCTGTATTCTTCTTTTCCACTATGGATCTTTTCTTTTGCCACCCCCATTATATTTCTTTTTCTTGACATCAACAACCACATTTTCTGCCACAACAGTACTTGCTACCTTCATAAATTTATTTGTTTCTGTGATGTTTTTTGCTCTGATATATTTCAGAATTTCATTGACATTTTTCGTTTCTTGGTTCAATTTCCACCGATCAATCTTTTTAAGGTTGCAAATAATGTCGCTATTGTTCTCCTGTAGCCTTGCCTTTATTCTGTCGTAGATTACCTTTTGCCCATCTGTCATTTCACCATTAGTTTTATTGTCTTCTTCCAGACCATTTATATGTCTCTCATCGAGGAAGCTATCATTGTTCCTTTCTTGTGGTTTATTAGAGATCTCACCTCTGTTTTCTGCTATGAGATCCCTTTTATCAATAAGAACAGTAGTTCCATCGCTTACTCTGCTGCTGTTTTCCAATACCCGTCTTTTGATTGCTTTGAGCTCTACTTCTGTGAACCAACGATATTCTCTTATTGCTCTAGCTTGATCACATAATCTCTGTTCCGTGAGTTGAAACAATCCTTTCTCTCCATTCATCATACATATGTTGTCGGTATCCCCTAATATTATTATTATTATTATTATTATTATTATTATTATTATTATTATTATTATTATTATTATTATTATTATCATCATTATTATTATTATTATTATTATTGTTATTATTAAGGCGACGAGCTGGCAGAATCGTTAGCACGCCAGGCAGAATGCTTTGCGGTATTTCGTCCGACTTCACATTCTGAGTTCAAATTCCACCGAGGTCGACTTTATCGTTCATTCTTTAGGGGTCGATAAAATAAATACCTGTGAAACACTGGAGTCGATGTAATCGACTAGTCCCACCACTACCACCACCACCACAAAAAATTTTTCAGGCCTTTAGTAGAAAGGATTATTATTATTATCGATGGCTTTTCATGTTCGCTTATCAATCCTTTATTATGCATTGTTTGGAAGACTAAACTTCTTAAGTCCTTCAATGCTTCTAAACTTACGTTCAAATATGAACGTGGAAAGTATACATTCTAGTTTAGAGAAAATGACGTAATCAGCTTTCGCTGTTGTAACTGTTAAGAAAAAGAAAAGGAAGTAGAAGTTGAAAGGAAGATAATACTTAGATGAAGATTTTTTGGTATTTATACTCAGACGTATATATATATATATATATATATATATATATATATATATATATATATATATATATATATATATATGCATACATACGCGCTCACACATGCACATCCAAGTATATGGGCATATAAATACAACTAGATACACGCACATACGCACACGTATGGACAAATATATACATATATATGTATAGGAACTCGTATGGGCAGGTACACACGCGCATATATACATAAATATACGTACATAGTATAGATAAATATGTGCATATATATATATATATATATATATATATATATATATATATATATATATATACGACAAGCTTCCACACTGTTTCTGTCACCAAATTCACTCACAAGGCGTTGGTTGGTCCCCGAAGCTATAGTAGAACATATTTGCTCAAGACTGAACCCGAAACTACATGGCTGCAAAACGAGCTTCTTACTCACACAGCCTTACCTACGCATTTGGGAGCGGAGAAGTCCTTAATGCAATCATGTAGTAGCGAACATACTTAAGTAATCTCTCGGTCTACGTTTGGATCCTCTCGTCTGCCTTATTGTTTCTGCCGCCCAAGGCTCTGCAGTAGCGATTATGTCAAATCATTCTAAAACGTGATTCCGCTGGAATTTCTGCCTCTGCTTTTCCTACGATCGTGAATTTGCAGCTGTTCAAGAGGAAAACCTATAATAAAACATAACCAGTCTCAGAGAGTAAACAAAAGCTATGCATACAGCCCTTTTACAAAGATCTATTGAAATATAGTAGGAGAATGAATAAACATTTTTAGTGTGGGGAAAAGCGAAGTACTGACTTAAGTCCTGGGACTTATGGGGACCGTTACCCAGTTTCCATAGTGCATGAGGGACCGAGATCACAACACTGACCCTGAGCGGGACGTCAGTCTGCCGCAGAGTTACTCATTGATTCGCAATATCCTAACCACTAGACTACCTGCCTTCAACATGAGAAAAGGAAGAGGGGATAGAAAGTCAGAGAGAAGATCTGGAGAAAAGCCGAGAAAACATTGAAAAGAAATTAAAAGTGAGAAAAAGTACGAGGATATCAGTAGAATTTATTGTTGCCATTTAGTCTTAGGCTTGCCCTGGTCTAACATATCTACAGTCATGACCATCTCGTCTTTTAAACATAGTGTTTCTACATATATGTTTTGCACACTTAAAACAGTGTTTCCAGTTTTACATTGTTCAAGTATCCGGCTTTATTTTCAGACGATAGGGTATAATTTGATGAAAAATTGAGAATGTGAAGGCGGAGACAACAGTGACAACAAACAAAGCGGAAGAAAAATGATGATGGGAGTATAATAAAAAGCAAGAGGAGAAAGAAGTGATAATCCTCGATATGTGTGTGGGGGGGTGCTTGAGTGTGTGTGTGCGTGCGTTTGTGTTGCGTGTGTGTATGATGTGCGAGTGTTTAAATGCCGGAGAGATAGAAACACCGAGGAAAAGTATATGTAATTATACGCATTGAACACCCATTATTCAATGTAATTATATACATTGACTAGCGGTACCAGTGACGATTCTTTTCTAAGGTATCATCGTGACCATAGTGATCCAAAAGTCGTTGACAGATTTTAAAACGATTTTGTTTGTGTAATTCTACGAGTTGTTTGGGGACTTATCTTGCACAGACTTTACTAAAGTTTAATCTAGACATGGTGTAGCAGTAGTCCCAAATGTCAGAGCAACAAACTATTGTAGATCTTGCTTGAGCTTTGTTAAAGGTCAGGTATTCATCAGAATTGAAATATTTTGGGTCTATGAATAGAGATCAGGAAAACTACTGTTAGTGGTACAGATTTGTTTATATGACGTAATGTGGATAACCAGAAATAATCATGCAGCAACTTAATGCGCTTTGATTGTATACTGTTGATGTCTAGGTTAGATAAGGCACTCGAGTATTTCCTTCGTACGAGCAGTGTTTGAATTTTTGTTACTGTTGAGACTAGATCAGGCATGGGCAACCTTTTTTTCGAGAAGCGGGTTGATGGAACATGACTCATCATTAGGCGGGCCTCATTACTAAAACAATTCAAGGTAATTTTGCGTTAGGCGTGCCATCCAGAAAGTCCCGCGGGCCACAGGTTACCGATGACTGCACTAGATTGTCATATCCTAATTAAAGGCAATTTGCGGTTTCTCTTTACAGGAATTGAAGTTTTAGCGTAAATTTTCTTGGTTACAAGTGAATGGCGCCAGTTTGTAGAATGTTAAGGGTAAAAAAAAGGCTGAAGACCCACTTCGGTCATGAATGGCCATGGGATTGCGCCTAAAATTTCCCCTACTAGATACAAGTCCGGACTAGATTGTTTATGGGAGACCAGCAGTCGCCCATGCATACCAGTCTCCCCCCTCCACGCCACCGATGTTATCCAAGGAAAAGGCAAAGACTGATACAGCTTGGCACCTGTGACATCGCAACTGATTTTTACAGCTGAATGAACTGGAGCAACGTGAAATAAAGTATCTTGCTCAAGAACACAACACACAGACCGGTCCGGGAATCGAACTCACTACCTCATGATTGTGAGCCCAACACTCTACTCTACCCACTGAACTATGCGCCTTCATAGAAAGTTAAGGAGGAGTGTGTGTGAGAGAGAGAGAGAGCATTTGTGCACATGTGTCTAGGATAAACTCACATTCATGTAGTGGGGTTACTTTAGTATACAAGAGTAGTATTGCATATACGTTTGTTTAAGTATGTACGCATGATATGTCAGCTTAGTGCTACTGGCAACATCAAACCCAATACAATTTGTCGCATAGTTAGACCGTTGGCGACTAAACTGCTAATCCTACCAAGCCTGTTTTCACTGGATAAAAAAAAAAAACACCCATCAAAGGGCGGATGAATTTCCTCTGAGGAAGGAGCTGGTTTCTAACAGAGATACAAAGCTCCATCGTTGGAATGTAGATTACAAAAACAATGTCACACTTCAAATTTGAGAAAAGGCTTGAATATTTTTAGTGACCAGCTTACAGATTGTATTCGTTTTGTGCGAGTTAGTTGGTTGATTTCTTTATCTGAAATCCAAGCTCATACAAGCTATCAGGCATTTACTCACAAAATCAAGTGCAACAATAATTATTGATATAAATGTAAATTTGTAATCTGGATATACAAGCTGGAGGTTTATATGAATGTATGTATGTATTTTCATTCGAGATCCCTAGGTCAGTTTGCTGAACTCTTGTGCAAGGGTTGTCATACTTTGGCAAGAATCATTACCATACACTCATCATGCATCAGTTGGAAGTTATATTTGGATCATTTTAGGTTTTTGCATCCTGACAGTGAGAGATGAATTCGCTCTGCGCATGCTTTATCAACAATAAACAAAATGAGTATGCACTTTGAAGACAAAAGCTCTGCAATTCAAGTAAACTCGTAAGACCGTTGCGACCCGAAGAGCCATCATCATCAAATATACATATATGTCTAGATAGATAGATAGATAGATAGATAGATAGATAGATAGATAGATAGATAGATAGATAGATAGATAAACAGACAGACTGACAGACTGATAGATAGATAGACATTACCATACACAGACATACGTTTATGCATATATATATAGAGAGAGCGGGGAGATAGATATAATGCATAGATATAAATACATTTATGCATATGTGTGCGAGTGTCTGTGCGTGTATGTATTTATGTATGTAATTTTTTTAATATATAGTTTACGTAGAATTGCTCGAAAAATACATGTGAATAAATGTCTATTGTTCAAACAAGTATCGATGTAATGCAAGCATAAAAACTATATACTGAGCACTCAGTACGTTCTGAATTGCCGTCTCTCACGATCATGACTTCTTTTCATACGATCCATAGATGTATGTATAGATGCATGCATACACACACACACACAAACACACACACATACATACACACACACACACACACATACACACACACACACACACACACACACACAAACACACAAATACAATGCTTGCTATCGAATTGTATATGCATAACTGTGTATACATATTTGATTTTGCGTATGTATGTATTTGCTTGTGATTATTTGTATAAGTTAATGCTTATTGTATGTGACTATCAGCATAAGCTAATGTATACAATTGTATGTGTTATGTATGTGCGTAACAGTTATAGCGTGAATATAAGTTCATATCACACACATTATATATTTGTAAATGTGCGCGTGAACGTAACCTATTGTGTGCGCTGCTTGTGTATGCATGCATGCTAATATTTCAAAGTATGTATCACAACGCAATTGTATAAAATGTACTTACAATGGATATGTATGATCGATACACTTTCTGACTTTCACACTCTCTCTTTCTCTCCATTTCTCTCCCATTCTTTCTCTTTCTCTCTCACACACACACATACACACACACACACACATATGCATATATACAAACATACTTATACACACACACACACACACACACACACACACATATATATATATACATATTGGTCCCAAACGCGCTAAGTATATTGTTGAAAACAATGTTATTCGCCAGTTATTATTTAAAAGACTCCGTTCCAAAGTGATTACACTAAGCGGCTTTGATGATAACTATGCATATGTATATATGTGTATATAGATAGATAGATAGATAGATTATATGTACGTAGGTATATTATATACGTGTGTGTATTCGCGCGCGCGCGCGCGTGTGTGTGTGTGTGTGTTCGTGCGTGTTTGAAGGAGAGAGAGTTTATGTGGTTGGCGGATATGGGTGAGTGTGTGCGCGCCTGAGTGTGAGTGTGTAGCGAATGTTGAAAAGTGTTGAAATTAAAAGTGTAATTAGTGAGAAAGTATTCAGGAAAATGCGATCGATCAGACCTGCAGGCGCAGACCTCCACCGCCACATCCACCGCCGTTACTACCGACGTCACTACCACCACCACCACCAGCACTTTCACTGTCATCACCACTACCGCCACTACCGCCACTACCGCCGCCACCACCACCACCACTACCATATCCACCACCACCAACGCCACATCTCCCACAAACCGCCATATCTACCCCTACCACCATCTCTATTAAATGCCCCATCATCACACTCCATATCCACCACCACCACCACCACCACCACCACCACTACAACTATAACCACAAACCCCAAACCACCGCCGCCACTAAAACACTCCATCTCTCTCCATTACATTCAAACCATTTAACATTATAAAACTCCAAAACTAACAAGTCTGCTCCATCCACAAGCCTTTATCCAACATTAACCCCTACCCAATACCATTACGATGACCACTACCACCTCTATCCACCACTGTAACCACTACCACTGACACCCCCCCATCACCACCACCACCACCACCACCACTACCACGATCATCATCATCGTTATAACTAAGTCTAAGGTCTGCAAGCACACTCTTCGTTATCTCCACCACTACTACTACAACTACTACTACTACTCCGACTACCAGCATACCACCACCACCACCACCACTACTGCTACGGCCACCAACACCACCACCACCACAACCACTACTATTACTGCTATTACCACTACTACTACTACTTCTACGACGACGACCACCACCACCACTACTACTACTACTTCTACGACGACGACGACCACCACCACTACTACTACTGCCTTCTCTGTTATTATCCCTCCCCACACCCTCTACTACAACCACCATAACACTCATCACTAATGCCAATATTACTGCCACACTACTACTACTACTAGTACTACTACTACTACTACTACTATAACTACTATTACTACCACCACTATCACCACCACCACTAGTACTATTGCTACCACTACCACTACTACAGTTGCTATTACTAATTCTATCGCATTATTACCACTACTACTACTACTACCACTAGCTATCAACATCATTATTACACCTACTCCTACCCCGCAACTTTGAAAAGAACAGTTAAGTGTACGGTGTATGGGAGGAGAAAGGGCTGACACTTATACAGGAAGACCCAATAACTGTGTTGGCGGCGGCGGCGGCGGCGGTGGTGGTGGTGGTGGTGGTGGTGGTGGTGGTGGTGGTGGAGCTGCTGCTGCTGGCAACAGTCGGAATATTACTTAAGCATCGGTCAGATGGTTGATTGAATGGCTAACTGTTTGTGAGGTGTGTTATGAGGAGTGAGCGGACGTTGTAGAATCCATGATGGAGTTGGTAAACTTTGTGGGGGTTAGTTGTTGTTGTGACAATGGTACCGGAGTTTACAGTAGTGATAAGTACAGAGAAGAAGCTGTAGTGATGGTTTATGTTAAATATTGAAGTAGGAAGAGGAGATGAGGACGACGAAGTGGTCGTGGTTCTGCAAGTTGCGTGGTGGAAGGGATGAACACAGAGGGATTTATTTTATTAATATTGTTTAACCCCAGGTCAGCTCTGATCAAGCAGGGCTAAGATCAAAGTGTTCCAGCCATGACCCTCTAATTTTAGTGTCAAGTCCAATAAAGAAATTATTTTTGTTGTTGTTGTCGTTGATGTTGTTGTTCTTCTTCTTATTATTATTATTATTATTATTATTATTATTAAGATTATTATTATTATTATTATTATTATTATTATTAATAATAATAATAATAATAATAATAATACTTATGTTGTGGTTATTGTTTTGCTGTTGTTGTTATTTATCGCCTGCAGAACCTTAAGGGACCGATCAAATGTTTGTTTCTCACCTTACGGAGCAGAATTTTAAAGAATGAAAATTTTTCTGCGTATTGAAAAACAATTCAAAATGGCGTTGTTTTATCGCCCAGTAAATAAACGAGGTTAGTGAGAGGAGGTTTTGAAGGTGAAGCAGTCTTTCGCAGTCATTTCCTACCTTACAGACATGATAGGAAGAGTGAAAACACTGCAAAAAATATTTGTTTTGTCAGGATCACAAACGCTTTCAATCTCTTATCACCAGGCAATAAGCATGAACATTTAGAAGAGGCAGAGAAATACATCAACAGACTAGAACAAAGAAAAGTTACGTTCAATATATTGCAACACCTTTTAAAACAAAACAAAAGAAAAACAATTCAGTACTAGGCTTACAAAGAATAACCTCTGGGGTCGATTTGCTCGACTAAAGGCGGTGCTCCAGCATGGCCGCAGTCAAATGACTGACTGAAACAAGTAAAAGAATAAAAGAATACACGGCCATAAACACAAGCAGTAAAGAACTAATGAATCACATACACCAACATACAAGCATCACGAACAATAATTACATTACATTAACCAATGGCATCCCAGTACACATAAAGATCATCCAAATATCACACTATACATGCAGTATCTTAAAAAAACAAATAACCCAGAGGAGTAGGAAACTTCAGGTGGAAATATAACCAAAAGGCTATATAAAGAAATTTTTGAGGAAACTCACAACCAGCAGGAAGGCGGAATACTGACTTGTTATTTTTTTTTTTTTAAATGTATGTGTATGTTTATTTGATTGTATGTATGTATGAATGTATGTATGTATGTAAGTATGTTTGAATGTATGTATGTATGTATGTATGTATGTGTAGCAAAATTATCCTACTCTTAATGGTTGAATCAACCATAAAGACTGTGCATGGTATCATTTTCTATGGTAAAATGTGGAAGTGTACCTTACATCGTTGGCATAAAATATCGAATTTGAGAGTTAAAATACAGGGTGTCCACAAGGTCTGGGTACATGGAGTAAATAAATTCATAACATAAACAATTAAATATATGAAACAATAATTTCTTAAAGTATGTGTTATTCCCCATGTACCCAGACTTTGTGGACACCATCATTTTTGTTTCTATTTTTCAACCATATTTTGTTTTTACTGTTAGCTTGTCGTTCTTTTTATTATTTAAATCAATAAACATTTTTTTCTTACTCAAGCAAATTAACAATCTACTGTATTTACATAGTGATTCTTTCGTTACTGATTTGGTTAGTTTGGTTAGTAATGTGAAGAAAAGGTTTTACAATCAGAATAAAACCAAAATATGCTCGCAGTTGTCATCTATGCTTGTTGAAAATAACATCAATCGTTAGCTTAATTTTTTTTTTGCCCTTGCCTCATAGATTTTTTTTATTTTTTTTAACTGCTTTAAACAAACCAGGCACTAAATATCTTAAGACTAACTTAATGTTTCAGTCAGCCGATTTGCTAGTTTGTCTAGCATTGTATCAAAATATCAGTCTATCAGTCTGTCCGGGTGTATCTATGTTTATCCATCTTTTTTCCTCATCTGATCCATATTACCTATTGTATAGAATCACTTATTTGGGAGCAAAATTGCGGTGGTCTACATCACTAAAACAAGTAACATTTTGTCATCTGACAGAGTAATTTAACAGAGAGTAAGATAAACCGAAACACAGACAAGACAAAGCTTGACACATACTCTGACCCACTTGCATTGTTTAATAATGTTTGCAACATATAGACATATAAATAGACAGACAGACAGACACGTGCTTATACATTTAATTATATATATATATATATATATATATATATATATATATATATATATATATATGTATACATGTATACAGGGAGAATTCACAAAAACACAAAAGATGAAGACAGGTGGTGTAGACAACAAACAGATGTATTAGTTTAACGCTCGGGAAGTGAAAAAGTCTTTAACGTTTCGAGCATGCGCTCTTCCACAGAAAGGAACACAGATAGAAACAAGGAGAAAAAATAAAAAAATGTGTAGTGGCTAGCGATCTATCATGGCGATAGACATCCATATATATATATATATATATATATATATATATATATATATATATATATATATATATATATATATATATATATATATATATATATGTAGCCACTTTAACATGGTTGTCCGTTCGAGCGGACTCTACTGCGATTTTTTAACCCCAAGAGGAATCTCCTCGAGCTGTGCATCGTTAACCAGCAAGAGGAGATGTCCTCCTGGGGTTAAACAATAGCAATAGAGTCCTTTCGAACGGCCAGCCATGTTAAAGGGGCTACGAATATAACTTGTCGGTACAACTACTGAGTTGATCACTTAGAGAAGTTTTAAATGTAGCATTTTTGCTTGTTATATATATATATATATATATATATATATATATATATATATATATATATATATACTTTACTTTACTTCATAAGTCGTATTTCAGCAAGCTCGAAATATTATTTGTCCGTATTTACGCCAGTCTTTTAGTCAGATGGCCAGTTAGTCTAACTGCTAACCTAGCATATTCACTGTTTGCCTGTATACTTTCAAGTTAAGGAGTCGACGATTTCCTATCTAACTGTCTGTCTTATTAGTCAACATTACCTCTCTTAGGAAACTTTTCTTTCTATCAGTTTGGAATATTGGTCCCGGTTAGGACAAACAAAATACTATATTGACCATTACAAGCAGAATTAGTTTGTTGCGTTGGAAAAAAAATGGACGAACATAAATATAAAAGATTAATGAAATACACCGCAACAGGCATGTTCTTTCACATGTGTTGCTGAAAGTGTATCTGTTAATTCGTCGCCTATCTTCGTTGTGTGTTTATGAGCATGCACTTGAAACTGTAGGCACACAAGCACAGAAGCTGTTGAATAGGAAAGCCATGATGAACAGATAAATGTTCCGATAAATGGCGGAGAAAAAAAAACATGACAGCCACACACAATGATAAATCGAGAAAGTGCGAGCTGGATCATTTGTATGTCTTCGTGTGCTCAAGTAAACAGTCGTATTTATGAATACTTATATACGTGCACGCTCACGCGCACACATACGCGCGCGCACGCACACATATGCGTATATTTGTGTGCATCCATGTATGTATCTATTATATATGAATGTATATGTGTATATCAGCGTGTGAATTCATGCTTTATCAGTCGAGGAGCGAGTGCATGTAAGCAAGTATATGTTAGCTGAATTACCGAAGTACACACATTGAGGTGTTTAAGAACTATTCAAAAATAAAAACAGAAAGAAAAACAACCATATTAAGTTAACAGCGTCACTTATTTATTTTTTTTTTTTAAGTAATTAAATTAAATAAAGAAAAATTACAACGAGAAAGTCGGATGTATAAGATTTGACGAATGACAGCGAATAAGTTTGAAAGTGCATCTAAGGTTTCCTTCAAACTGACACCACCTCCCACACAAACACGTGCCTAGCTATAAAACCTGCTCAACCTACACACATAGGCCACGCTTATAAACCATTCTCAATTATTTCAGTTGAGAACAATTAGTGTGGGTTGTACGTTTACTTGGATGTAGTTGAATGGCTGGATCTGTGAAGCTGTGTAGGTGGTTAATTCATGTGTAGATATCTAAGTAGCCTGGATTCAATTGTTAGAATCTCGTCCATTGTTTGTCCGAATATTACAGTAACGGAGGCTACTGATATAATTTCCGAAGTGGCATGTGTGCATGTTGTATATGTGCTCATGAATGCATTCAAGTATCTATGTATCTATGAATCTGTGAATGCATATATGTGTGACAGTAGATATATATATATATATATATATATATATATATATATATATATATATATATATATATATATATATATATATATATATACATTATATAGGCGCACGTGAATGCATACATATACGCGTACCTATGTACGTACAAACATACATACGTACATGAGTGCATGTGTTTGTGTGAGAGTGTGTGAACTTGAAGTATCTGTATGTCTGTGTTCGGCGGATCTGATGTGCAACTAACTGCTGATAAGCTGGAGGGTGTATTTGTGTGAGTGGAGTGTGCAAAGGAGTATTGGTTTCAAGACGGTATGTGTAGATGGTGAAGAGGATGTTACATGAAGAAATATCATATAATGTGGAGTGGAATTTCAGAGTAAAGTACAACGAAGACAAGCGATCGCTTATTCAGCAAAGATTGTTTAATTAGAGAAAATTGTGCGGATTGATACAGAGACAAGTGAGGATGGGAATATTTTGTAATGAAGCGGAGACAAAAAAAATATATGACAGGTAAATGGAAAGGAGAAAGAAGGGGTGAAGGAAAATGGCAGAGAGAGAAAAAAGAGAGAGTGTGTGAGGGATAAAAACACAAAGACACAGAGAAAGGAAAAGGAAGAAGCAGGTATATAAAGAAGGGCATAAAGACAAAATAAGTAAAGACAGAGTAAGAGGGGTATAAAGAAAAAGAGAAAGATGGGAAGGAATAGAGAGAGAGAGAGAGAGTGAAAGAGAGAGAGAGAGACAGACAAAGAGAGAAAGACAGCGAGAAAGATAAAACAATGAATTAACAGCAAGAGAAATTATCAAGAATTATGGAGTGCAGCTGTAACAACAACAATGGTGATAACAGAAACAGTGATGACAAAATCACAGAAAGTGGAGAAGAAATAATGGGGGGAAATGACAACAGCAACAGTAATATTGCCCACCTACCAACATGTATAGCACTAATCATTAGTATTGTTGTTGTTGTTGTTGTCATTATCATCATTATTATTATTATTATTATTATTATTATTATTATTATTATTATTATTATTATTATTATTATTATCATTATTATTATTATTATTATTATTATTATCATTGGATTCATGATGATGATGATGATGATGACGAATATACTTCGATAAGGCTACGAAAGGAAGCCATTTTATTAATTCACATATAACACCGGTAGAGATAAGAAAGCATATTGAATTTTATACATACATACATGTATATATATATATATATATATATATATATATATATATATATATATATATATATATATATATACAGTAACGGAGGCTACTGATATAATTTCCGAAGTGGCATGTGTGCATGTTGTATATGTGCTCATGAATGCATTCAAGTATCTATGTATCTATGAATCTGTGAATGCATATATGTGTGACAGTAGATATATATATATATATATATATATATATATATACATATATATATATATATATACATGTATACATACATACGTGTGTGTGTGTGTGTGTGTGTGTGTGTGTGTGTGTGTGTGTGTGTGTGTGTGTGTGTGTGTGTGTGTGGCGTTCTTGATTTTAATACTTTTCGATGTTTCTTAGAGGAGAAGAAGAGTAGCCGAGTAGACTAGAGAAGAGAACACAACGAAAAAGCATAAAATCATAGGTTTTTGTCACCAAATATAACAGCATAACGGTGGTTTTAAAATGTGAGTCGCACGGTATTAACTTATAGAACAGACAAGTTCTATTTATGGAATAAAGTTCGATGTTTATAACAGCCGACTTTGAAAATATCGAATAAAAGCAGGATTTGGTGGAGTGACAGACAATACGACAAGATTCTTTTATTTATTTATGCATTTTATGAACAGTAGCGCCGCTGGTTATAGATTTCCACCGGGACAATCACTTGTTCACTACATTTCCGCTGGCGAGAGTGACAAGGGGCGAGAGTGTAATTCGAGCGGAATAAATTATCGCTAAGTATTATTATTCGACGCACCAGTTTATCGGCAATTTTTTTCACTCAAATATATGTATATCTATCACCGGTGCACATACACACTCATACATACATACAGACATGTATATATATATATATATATATATATATATATATATATATATATATAATAAAATAAATAATATATAAATATATGCATATATACATACATATATATGTATATATACATGCATATATGGATACAGGACATCAAAAAGATGTTAAACTCAATGAGAAACGAAAACATAGAAAACGAACTTTTTTTCAAACAACGAAAAAAACAAACAGAGAAACGAGACATGCAGCATAAAGAATATACCCCTTCTTCAGTTGTCCCTGTTTCATCTACTCCGCGTTTCAAAGGTAAGGACAATACGCGACTTCGTTGAAACAGTCCTTCCTGCAAAGCAAATTAAATAAAATTTGGGATTTTTTGCGGAGGGTGAAAGTGTAAACAAGAACAGGACAGTGAGAACAAGACAGTAAAAACAAACGGTGAGGGCTGTTGAGCCAAGACGATGGAAAAATTATTATGAACGCAAGGAGAACTAGCCAAGAGAGGAGACAGGTGGGGCACGTCTTTTCTTTGGGAAGGAAAGGAACAGAAAGATAGATCCCCTTTCGTCCCGTCTCAGCGACGAGAGAGTCAAGGAGGAAGAGTGAGAAAGAGAGGGAACGGTGAAGGGGAGAGGAGAAGAATAGGGAAAGGGTGGGAGAGAAAAACAGAAAGGATGAAGAACAAGAGAGGGAGAGAGATAGGCAGAAAAGAGATAGTAGAGATAGAAGAAGAGTGTGCAGCGTAATTATTAAGATAAAACTTACTTGGAACAGGATGCGTGGCGTTCGATCATATAATAATATAAATAATATATAAATATATGCATATATACATACATATATGTACATACCTACGCATATATGGGTACAGGACATCATATATATATATATATATACATATATTCAAAAAGGGATAAAACTCTTTTACAAGAATTTTATCAAGAAGCCAGTGTGTAAAAAAATTCATAAGGGAAATTTCTATTCCCAAGAATATAATTATTCGTTTATATTTATATAAGGGGCATTATTACAGAAAATAATAACGCCACACAGTGGACTTCTCAAAATAACCACAATTTAGTACCTAATGCGAGGAAAAACAACCAACAGAAGACCAACTTTCTTTTAAATAAACTTTCTTGTTTTTCCTCGCATTTGGTACTAAATTGTGGTTATTTTGAGAAGTCCACTGTGTGGCGTTATTATTTTCTGTAATAATGCCCCTTATATAAATATAAACGAATATATATACAGATATATATATAACGTCCTGTACCCGAATATGCATCTATATATACATGCATATGTTTATATATCATTTGTTTTATTATGTCATCGAACGCACGCGTCCATTTGCAAGTAAGTTTCAACTTTATATTTCTGACGCGACTCTATCTATCTATCTATCTATCTATCTATCTATCTATCTATCTATACCTATCTATCTTTCTTCTTACATATCTCCCTCTCCCGCTCTGCTTCCTTCTGCTGTCCTTGCTTCTACCCTTTACTGCTATACATATCTCTCTCCTCTTCCCCTATCTCTTGCCCTTCCTCTACCACTCCTCTCTCTCCTCACATGTGACTTCTGGTCACTACTCTCTTTCTCACTCCAGCCAGCTTAAAGGCGAGACGAAGTTACTATCTCTCCGTCCAGCTTCGTCATTTCACTAGCGTTCAATGTCCCATAGCATTTGGCCGTACGGCTTTTTAATGTTGTTTGCACTGTCCAATTTTTCCTGTCTTGGTTTGTGTTTGCTACCTTGGAATCCTCTGTTTAGTGGGTTAATCCACTACTCAGGAAGAAACTATTCTAAGAGTGCGTCCTGCCTTATCTTCGAAACGCCTAATTTTAGAATAGAGGCAGCGGATGAAGGAATAATTCCATAAGTGGCTTGTTTGTTTTCCTATGTGTTCGTTCTGTTGCCTGTAAACAAAGTGCGTTTTGTTTTTATGCTCCCGTTCATTTTTCTAACGTCCTGTACCTGAATATGTATCTATATATACATGTAGATGTAGGTATACATGCATATGTTTATATATCATTTGTTTTATATATATATATATACATAGATAGATAGATACATACATACATACATACATACATACGTACATATATACATACATACATACATACATACATACATACATATATATATATATATATATATATATATATGTATATACATACATACATACATATGTATATATATATATGTGTGTATGTATATATATATACATATATATATATATATATATATATATATATATATATATATATATATATATATATATATATATATATATATATATATATATATATATATATATATATATATATATATATATATATATATATATATAAAGGGTCATCCCATAAATAAGGCGTTTTTTTTATACTGCTTTGTTTTCAAAATTGAGATAAACAAAGTTCTTTTTTAATCTAAAATACACTCTCCTTCATTTTCTACAATGTTCTTCCATCTATCTGGTAGACTTGCAATGTCCCTCTTCCAAAATTCATTTTTCTGTGATGAAAAATACTCCTCCAGTACTGTTCTGGCCTCGTCTACAGAATTCTTATTTTTTCCGTCTAAATGATTTTGAAGACTGTGTAATAAGTGATAATCAGATGGGGTAATGTCTGGCGAATATGGTGGGTGGAGCATCGTTTTCCATTCAAACTGCTCCAGCCTTTGGAATGTCATCCTCGCTGAATGTGGCCGAGCATTATCCTGATGGAAGAATACCTTTCGTCTTGAAACCAAAGATGGTCGTTTTTCTTCTAGCGCTGACCTAAGTCGCTGAAGCTGCTCGCTGTAGATCTCCTTCGTTATCGTTTGGCTTGGGTTTAAAAGTTCAAAGAGGACTAAACCTTTCATATCCCACCAAACAGATAACAATACTTTACGTGGATAAAGACCTTCTTTAGCTTGGGGTGCCGGTGTTTCTCCTTTTCCTACCCACTGTCTTCGGTGCTTGACATTTTTATAGAGAACCCATTTCTCATCACCAGTCACTATTCGATTCAAAAAAGGTTCAGTCGTGAGACATGACAGCAAAGAAGAGCGCACATTCACTCTCTGCGCGCGATTAGGCTTAGAAAGTTTGTGAGAAACCCATTGACCCAATTTGCTAACTTTTCTGATGAAAGGTGTCGATGAATGGTTGACTTTTTCGCAGGTGTCGATGGATGGTTGAATGACCAAATTCAAGCTTCGCTGATAGTTCCTCAACAGTTACAATGGGATTTTGTTCCACCAGGGTTTGCAGGACGTCCTCGTCGAGCTCTATAGATCTTCCAGGACTAAGCTCGTCTGCTAGGCTGTAGTTTCTGGCTCGGAATTTCTAGAACCACTGTTGACACTGGCTTATGCTTATCGTCCGATCCCCATATACTGCATTAATATTCCTCGCACTTTCCACTGCATTGTTGCCTTTATTAAATTCATAAGCAAAATATGCCGAATATGTTCCTTTGCCACTTTCATTATTGCTTTGAAAAAATAACTGTTAAAATTGAATTGTACTCTTCAAAACATGTACTAAGAATAAGCACAAGGTAAAATGACTTGCTTTCATAGCAAGTTGATGCAGGTAATTTATCCCGTCCCTCTCCAACTTTTAGTTCATGCAATTGAAAAAGCTGCATTATTTATGGGATGACCCAATATATATATATATATATATATATATATATATATATATATATATATGAAATTGAAGAAATTGAAGGCATCACCTCAATTAAAGCTATGATTTTGAGGAACCATGAGATGGTGTGGCCATATTGTTCGAATGGCAGATGAACGCATGCCGAAACAGCTGTTTTATGGTGATCTTGCAGAGGGGAAACGCTATCGGTGTAAACCTTAAAAAAGGCTTAAGGGTGGTATAATGAAGTCAATTGGAATGGTTCCAGAAGATATAGAAACCCTTGCTTCGAATCGAGTTGGATGTCGAACAAAGGTGTGGAGTGAAAGCATTTGAAGAGGCCAAGATAACGCACGTAAGACTCAAAAGAGATCTAAGGAAGACTGTAACGATCGAGAAGGTGAACGACAATGACTGTTTTGTGTGCACAGTCTGTGACAGACCATGCCTGTCTTTTGCTGGCCTCAAATCTCATCTGTGAATGCATGGAAAACAAACATCCACCAACTATTCTGCCTATATGTCTGTGCACACCTTTGAATGCAGTGTATGCCAGAAGGTTTGCAAATCCAACGGAGGCCTCAAAAGATATTTTAAGATCCACAAAGAGCAGAACTTATCTGCAGCTCTTGGTGGCCCAAATCAGAGGTGCAATCTATGTGGGTGTCTTTTGAGAACATTTTCTGGTTTAAAAAGCCACATCAGATGCCATGATGGTGCTAAGGTGTAGGTACAGGAGGTGGTCAAACTCTGCATAAGGAGTAGACAACCACCATGTGTGTATGGATGGATGGATGGATGGATGGATGGATGGATGGATGGATGGATGGATTTTTCGTATCTATCATTAGACTCCAGCTATGCATTCTGGGGCACCATCTTGAAGGGGAATAGTTAAACAAATCGAAATCTTATGTTTTTGAAGTCTCATAGATCT
>NC_142929.1:111464037-111504037 GCF_046866305.1 Octopus bimaculoides
CCCTAGTATCATAACCCATGATAAATGAGTACTATGTTACAATGACAGATCCCCCTCCAAAGCTTCCAGCTCTTTCTTGACTCGGAAAGAAAGGATTCAGTCTTGTTTAAGAAACTGGTGATCAGCAAGATGCTATACCTTGTGGCTAATGCCACAAATAGGGAGTGTGTTTCCATTTCCTGTGTCAGATTGGAATCTACTGTATTAATGCTGTCGCTAAGTCTGAAATAAGAAGGTTAAAATTTGGCTCATGCTACGTAACACTATGATAGGTTTTCCATCCGCAAAATTTTCTTCAGAGAGGAAACGCATCCTCAGTGCTATACAGTAATACAGGGTATACCTAAGAAAATTTTCCCAACACGAAAGGTAACTGATAGATTTGTATATCTTTTGTCTTTATTAACAGTATTTTTGTGGACAGATAAAACAAAAGAGGATTCATCTAAAATAGTTTAAATTTTGTGTTGTAATGTTATCAGCACCTGACTATTCCCTTAACTTGTTCAAAGAGACACTATCTATAAACTCGCAGTTATTAAGGCCTTAAACAGGTTAAACTTATTTGCAAATGAAACGCATTCTTGACAGTTCGTTTAATAATTTATTGTTGTTTAATAATGTTTTGTTTTAGTGCGAATGCACTGGATAATATCCTTTCTACTATAAGCACAAGGCCTACAGTTTTGGGGTAGAGGGTAAGTCGATTATATCGACCCCAGTATTTGACTGGTACTTATTTCATCGACCCCCGAAAGGATAAAAGGCAAAGTCGACCTCAGCGGAATTTGAACTTAGCAGCACTTCGTCCGTCTTTACGTTCTGGGTTCAAATGCCGTTGGAGTCGACTTTGCCTTACATCCTTTCGGGACCGATAAAATAAGTACTAGTTGAGCGCTGGGGTCGATGTAATCGACTTACCCCCTCTCTCACACTTGTTGGTCTTGTGCCAAAATTTGAAATCAATATAACAATGGATTCTAGTAAATATTGTCTGTAAAAGACAGTTTTCTTTCTTTATATACAATGTGTTCATGGATAGAAACAGTTAGACTAGTTATAAACCTGTATTCGTATTTCATCAGCCACGATGAATCTTGTTCAACTCAACACAGACACTGGTAATAAACTGCATTAAGGGGTTAAGTAAATCGAACAGACCAATTTGCACGTAAAGCACATTCCTGGTTGCTTATTTGATTAATAAATTACTAGTAGGACCCGTGTAAGTTCCACGGAATGGAAAAAATTAAGAGGACCCATTTAAGGGAGAAAGGATGATTTGCATTATTATAGCATTCATAATTTAGCTTTCTTTAAATATTCTTGACGTTCGTCTACATTCCTTTCCTTATGTCTCCATCGGTGATGTCTTTTTCCCTCTTTTTTTTTTTATTATATCTTCTTGTTGTTCCTTTCTAATCCGTGCTCTATATCTGCGTGTCCTTTCTCGAGCAGCTTGCAACCTTGGTTCTTCTGAATCTAGAGTTAAGGCTAAATTAACCTTTATAAACAAATATAAATTTCTTCAGCGAGCAGAAAATATATAATTGCACTTACATGTATACTATGGTCGCTATGAAGAAATATTAATTCAATAAAGAAAATACTTTTCAATATCAACACACCACTACCACCGCTATCTGCATATCTCTCCTCTCTCTCTCTCTCTCTCTCTCTCTCTCTCTCTCTCTCTCTCTCTCTCTCTCTCTCTCTCTCTCTCTCTCTCTCTCTCTCAATATAACTGCCTCCCCTGTCCATCACACCACCACACGTCGTTAACACTTCTCTCTCCCTCTTTTTCTCTCGTCGTTTTTTTCTCTCATTCTTCGCCTCTACCTTTAGCCGACCACATGACCATTTGGCCTAAGTGTATTAATATTAATCACCTTTCTCTACTTCTCTTCTTTCTTCACTCCGCTCTCTCTCTCTCTCTCTCTCTCTCTCTCTCTCTCTCTCTCTCTCTCTCTCTCTCTCTCTCTCTCTCTCTCTCTCTCTCTTACACCACCTCTTACTCATTCCACCTCCACCTTCTAACTAACTAATGTATAACGGACGAACGAACGAACAAGCAGATTATTATATAGATAGGTGCATTCGCTGTTTTCTTTCAAAGCGATATTACACTGCAGAACATATCCGCGTATATATAGATTCTATATCCACTAACATATAATGACAAGGTGTTTTACCTGTCTATTACATACAGGGATGATAAAAATCTATAGATATATTCTGTTATACAATATAGATTGTCAATAGACCAGTAATCTCTTTATTATATATGTTTAGACGACTTTCTGGCAGAATTGTTACCGACTGGAACAAAATACTAAGCGACGTTTGTTTCGGCGCTGTTTACGTTGTGAGTTCAAATGCTGTCAAGGTCAACTTTGCTTTTCATCCTTTTGGGTTGTAAGAAAAAGCAATTGAAAACTGGGTTCGATGTAATTGATTTCTTCTTACCTTAAAATCGCTATCCTTGTGTCAAAATTAGAAACAATATACCTCTTATTTTAAAACTATTAAAATGATATTGAAATAATGGTGGTTCTTTTTGCACATCTATGAAAACACTGGACTGCAAACGCCTGAATGTATCTTACAGAATTTAGCTACGTACCTTCGCGTCCTAATTTTAAATACTACCCAAGTCAACGTTGTTTCACTGTGCTGGTAGAAGTACCAATTAAGTACTGAGCTCTATTAGAACTCATATATAACTAATACACACGCAAACACACATTCACACATTCATATACGCATACATTCATACATACATACATACATACATACATACATACATGATGGCTGCAAACTCGTGTTCGAGTATTGCCATCACCTGATCGAAAGACCAACACATGCGATGGCTACGAGCAACCATTTTTGAGACAGGTCCTACTTTTGCTTTTCAAGCGATGCCTGTGCATGATGATTTTTTTATCGTGAGTAAAGGATTTGCACAAATCCAATCCCTCAGAACATGGACAACATAAACTCGAAAAGAGTTTACATACATACATACATACATACATACATAAAAGGGCAAAGACCCCACTTCTGTCATAAATAACCATAGGATTGTACCTAGAAAGTTACCCTCCAAGGCATTAGTCCGGGCAAGGTTATTTGTGGAAGACCAGAAGTCGCCCATGCATACTCCATGCATACTCCATGCATACGCCCTCTCCACGCCACCGATGTTATCCAAGGTAAAGGCAAAGGCCGATACAACTTGGCACCTGTGACGTCGCAACTCATATCTACAGCTGAGTGAACTGGAGCAACGTGAAATAAAGTGTCTTGCTCAAGAACACAACACACAACTCGATCCGGGAATCGAACTCACTACCTCATGATTGTGAGCCTGATGCTCTAACCGCTGAGCCATGCGCCTTCACACATACATACATACATACATACATACATACATACATACATATGTATGTATATACCCGTTGTTTATGACGAACAAGATATAAAGTACTCAATGCATGGTTTGAAGTATAAGTATATCATTTTCGGTTGGCGTCGATCAACCTTACCGCAGGTTTCAAGATTTTATCAATAAGACAGCCATGTTGGATTATAATGAAAATTGCATCAATATAAAAGATAGTGTCGGGACCTCACTGTTTTATAGTCGCTGAAACATTGAGTCTCGACGCCGTCTTGAATAATATCACTTTAGAGACATATATAGCTGTCTGATTGATCAAATGCAAAAACTGAAATTTCGGCAAAACTGTATCAGCTAGATATATGGGAGTTTATATTTGTGTTTATGTATGTGTATGTTTGTTTTTGGTGATAGATAGATAGATAGATAGATAGATAGATAGATAGATAGATAGATAGATAGATAGATAGATAGATAGATAGATAGATAGATAATGCGTGGAGGGAGGAAGAAGAGAAAGCAAAGGGAGAGGGAGAGAGGGGGAGGGGGGATAACTTTACAAAGTGGAAAAGCTCGAATGTTGAAATTTTTTTCGTTCATTTTGTCTATTCGGCAAGTAACCTAGAACTTAAAAGCAGAGAAAAAAAAATCCAGAAAAATTTTCAGACAAGATCATTGTACCGGCAACCAAAACTTTTAATCGCCCGATACTGGCTTAAGTTCAAGTGCACTTGAAGAAAATGGCATAAGAGATTTGAAAAATAAATCTATTGAACAAAGCAACAGCTTTTCCGGATGGTGAGAATTGTGATGATGATGATGATGATGATGACGACGACCACGACCACGACCATGACGATTGTGATGATAACGGTGACGATGTTCATGGTGATGATTATGATGACGAAGATGATGATACAAAAATATAAAATAAAAGAAAATGATTGAAATTAGTTTCTAGAGTTGAAGATTTAGAATAAATGGCAGCCATCTTGGGAGGATGATGTTTGCATAAATCTAAATGAGACAAGAAATAGTTATCGGCTGCTATTTGTCATCAATTCCTTACACACACACACACACACACACACACACACACACACACACACACACACACACAAATAAACAAACAAATAAACAAACACACACACACGCAAACACACACTCACACAAACATACACACAAACGTACACACATGCAAACACAACACGCATACTCAGACACACATATATATTTACACTCCCACATACACATACATCCTCTGTCTCCCTATGCTTCTCTCTTTTCCACAATTCCTGGTTCTCTTTCCCCGCATATAAAATAACACTATACATACAAACACTCGCATTTAAAACACATAAGTACACGCAGCCATACATACAGATTAATAAACTGTAACGAATGAGTTATATGAATGCACTTACATACACTAAGCTATTCAGAAGCACCCACATCAACACACACACACACACAAATACGTGTGTGTGAGTGTGTGTGTATACAGGGAGAAGGATTACGAATATATTAAATTTACACACACACGAACACATATAGGGGGTAAACATATATGTGTGACTGTGTATACACACACTTATTCAAATACATACCTATGTATTTGAGTATGTATAAATATATTCTTTACGAGAATTTTTTCTTTATCCACATTCATTCCCGCTCTTCTTTTCACTCGTGTTTTTCTTTTCATTCTTTTATTCCATAATTCTTTTCTTATTTTTATTTTATTAGCTGTTTCTTTGTCCTTTTCTATCAACCTACTTAACTATGGCTAAATGTCTCAGTCTCTCTCTCTCTCTTTCTCTCCCTTTCTCCTCTTTCTCTCCATCTCTCTCTATCTCTATCACTTTCTCTATCTCCTCTTTCTGACTCTCGCTTTCTTCCCCTTTATATGTGTGCATGTGTATAAATGCATATTACATATTTATGTCTGACTATCTGTCTCTCTATCTGTTTGTATATATATAAGTTTGTTTTCATGTACGTCAGTATACATGTATGCATGCATATAAACCATATATGTACGTTTACATCTATACATATATACGTTTACGTATATACGTATATGTATATATATATATATATATATATATATATATATATATATATATATATATATATATATATATATATATATGTATGTATATATACATATATACGTTTACGTGTATACGTATATGATTGTATATATGTATATATACGTATATGTATGTATGTATCTATGTATGTATCTATGTATGTACGTATGTACGTACGTACGTATGTATGTATTATTGAGAGCGGGCTGTAAAACGCCTCGAGTTATTTCCCTTGAACTATTAGAATTTACACACACGTAGACGTGAACAGTAAAGTTTTTGCGTGTGTGTGTGTGTGTGTGTGTGTGTGTGTGTGTATGCATTTATGTATCCACCATCTTGTTTCGTAGGCTATATTCTTGTTTCCCACTCTAAATGTCTCCCTCCCTATTTTTCATATATTGGTTAGAGTTTTATCCAATAGGATTCAGTTACTTTTTGTAATCCAACTAATGTTCTTGATAGTGTGTGTGTGTATGTGTGTGTGTGTGTGTGTGTGTGTGTGTGTGTGTGTGCGTGCGTGCGTGCGTGCGTGCGTGTGTATGTGTGTGTATGCGCGTGCGTGCGTGTGAGTGTATGTGTATGCGAGTGTGTTCATTGTATAGGAAATTTTATGTTACATTTTTGGTAATCGTCCGAAAAGCGACAACGAGAAGCTCGGAGTAACGATATGTGAAAATTAGGTCTCTGTTTATATACATAATCTTACTTTCAGTATTGAGCACTCTATTTTCTTCTTGTTGTTAACACATACTCGGTTATGTCTATCTATGTGTGTGTGTGTGTGTGTGTGTGTGTATGTGTGTGCGCGCGCGCGTGCGCGCGTTTGTGCATGTGCACACATGCACGTGTGCGTGTGTGTACATCTTTTACGTGTATTTTATCAATCTCCCTCTTACTCCCTTTTCCTTTCTTCTCTTCTCTCCCTCTCACATACTTCCCTCCAAACACACACACACACACATACACACTTTCTTCCTCCTCACTCATTTCCCTTCTCTCTCATTCACTCCCCTCTTTCTTTTCCCTTCTCTCTCGCTCACTTCTCTTTTTTTTTCTTCTCTCTCACTCCCTCTCCCACTCTTTCATCATCTCTTTCTACCCTATTCATTTATTTATTTATTTATTTATTTATTTATAACTGTCTATATTTCCATACATCTACTTGTTTATATTTCAGTTTAAATATTAAGATGTCTAACTGCCAATCACTTTCACTTTCACTTTCTCTAACTCTCTGCTTCCGTTTTTTTTTTTTGTTCTTTTCACACTCTCTTCCCACTTCCTCTCTCTTCCAACTCTTTCTCTCCCTCCCTCTCTCTCTTGTTTTTATACTTTGTTGCATCTCTTCTATCACCATATGTTGTATATTGATTTCTCTTGACTAAGCACAAGACCATTCTTTGTACGAAGTGGTCATACACGATTGAAATGAGCCTAATATATTACTGATATTTATTTTGTCAATCCTGAAGGGATCAGAAGCGATGCCGAATGATCCCTGTAAGATGCCCAGAATTTAGAATAATGAAACCTAGAATTTAGAAGGGATTAATTTTGTCTTAGAATCCGCCTCTTTATCAATTCACCAACCCTACCATATATTAAATATTAATCCGCTTTCTTTGTCTGCATTTCTCTCTGTCTATCTCTCTCTCTCTCTTTCTCTCTCTCTCTCTCTCTATCTCTCTCTCTCTGTCACTCTCTCTTTCTCTATCTATCTATCTATTTATCTCTCGCTTTCTTTCTCTCTCTTTCTTTCTCTCTCTTTCTTTCTCTCTCTTTCTTTCTCTCTCTTTCTCCCACTCTCTCTTTCTCGCTTCCTCTCTATCTCTCTTTCTCTTTCTCTCATCCCTTCTGTCTATCTCTCTTTCCATTTGTTTCTCCTCTTTTTTTTGTTTTTGAATTTCTAAATATACATGAATACATTGATGTTAGTGTATGAGTATGTGTATTATATTGTCTAAATCTATATATGTATTTCGTTATTTTTCTCCTATTTTCCCATTTTAATATCTATTTCATAATTTTTTTATTGTTTTTCCGCCACATCTCTCCTTCTGCATCATTCTTATCTTTTATCATCATCATCATCATTATCACCATCACCATCATCGTCATTATTTTCTTTTCCTCCTCCTTGTTCCTCTTAGCGATACTTTCTTTTTTCACCCAAATTTCCGTGAATCTCCGCGTGATATGGTATATTCATAGCTGAATTTGTGTGTGTATATATATATATATATATATATATATATATATATGTCTCGAAATGAATAAAATACAGCTAGTTGAATACACATATATACAATTATAAATGTATATTTTTGTGTATATCTATGTATGTGTAGTCGTGTATATTTATATTATCTGTATATATCTGTATGTGTATAGTTATTTAGTAAGACATGTTTATGTCCGCATGTATTGTCGAGGAATAACTATACCTGTGGCTATACAAGCGTATATATGTATGCATGTATGTATTTATGTGCATATTTGTGCATAAATAAGGGTGCATGCAAGCACATATGTCTTTGAATAAGCATATATAAAGCTAGTCACATGTTTCATGTAAACGTGTTTCTTCAACCTGCTAGAAATAGCATCCAAATCGTCCTCAAAATACATTACACCTTCTAAAACGGATAGGAAGAGCACATTTGATAACGCGGTCACCAATACAATACAGAACGTGTTTGATTATATGTCTTCTGTTCAAAAAGAGCTGATCCTACTCTATGAATAGCAGGTAGATAACTTGATAATATAAATAATGAACTAGTACTCATTTTATCGATTTCAGAAGAATGAAAAGCAAAATTTGGACAAAGTTATTGTACAGAAATGAGGAAAGTAGTAGTTTCAACAGGACATAAGAGATTACAGTGTGTTAGCGTGTGCATTTCTTTATTTGGAATTCTTAAGTTTCTATGTGCTTCAGTTGTAACGGTCCAGATATACATGAGAAACAGTATACTAGTGTTGCATAACTTGCGGCTTCCGGAGCACAAACATATTCCAAGGCTACAGTGTATTTCTATACGTCTCTTCAAACTTTTTCTTTCACGCCTGACGGAGTTTTAAAGTATTATAAAATTCCAACATCAGACCAAAATAAATCTCCTCACCATAGCTTTCTATCAACCCACACCCTATAAACACATACGTTTCTCTTATTCACTCCTAATTCCACTCCTACACAACTACTCCTCCAGTCCATCAACACCATGCTTAATTGTCATCACATAACACTACCTACACAGAAAGGCAACTTGCCAAAAATAATCCTAATGAAGCACAGTGTGAAGAAAACAGGAAACCAAAACATCGAAGTCGTTGTCAATCTTTTGCTTGTAAAAGTTAGTGTATTTATACATACATAAATGCATATGTACGAGGGATACCCAAAAGTAAACAGAAACATTCTCTGTGGGACAAGCTTGTTGTAGTTCAGGCTTCCGCCGCTAAAAGCCACTTGATGCGACCCTCAGACATCAGTCTGTCAACCGGCGTCGTTCATTGAGGTCGTACTGCCACGTAGTGTGTCTTTGTTTTACAGTGCTTCTCCCCTGTTCGTCGATTTTTGCGATAGCTGAAACGAAGGAACAGCGTGTTTCCGTGAAATTCTGTTTTCTGCTGGGGAAAACGGCGGCCGAAACAGCTGTCATGCTTCTAACAGCTTACAAGGACGTTGCCATGAGCAAAACACAAGTTTACAAGTGTTGTTTACGCTTCACTTGTTGCTTGAAGACCAACCTCGTTCAGAGTAGTCATCGACCTCCCGAACGAATGAAAACAACACGAAAATTCATGAACTAATCTTGGAGGACAGTCGCTGAACAATTGACGAACTTGCTTGGATGACTAGTGTGTCTTGGAGCTCCTGCCAACGAATTTTGAGCGAGGGCTTGCGAATAAAAAGTGTTGCAGCAAAATTTGTACCTCGCTTGCTCACGGAATATCAAAAGCAGTCACGACTAAATGCGTGTCATGAACTGAAAGAACTGTTGGAAGTTGATCTGGACCTTTTTTCGAAGGTCATCACCAGTGATGAAAGCTGGTACTACAGCTACGACCCAGAAACGAAGCAGCAATCACGTCAATGGAAGCATTCAATGTCACCACGCACCAAAAAAATGCATCAAGTGAAATCCAATGTCAAGATGATGATGTGAAAGGAATTGTTCACACAGGATTAATTCTTCCTGATCAAACTGTTAACCAGACATTTTACTTGGCAGTTTTGAAGCGTTTACGAGATGCGGTGAGACGAAAACGCCCCCGACCAGTGCCAAAGTGGTGAGTGGTGGTTTCATAACGACAATGAGCCTGCGCACACCGCCTTGAGACAGTTTTTTACCAAAACTGGCATGACCCCGCTTACTTACCCTTCCCTATTCACCCGATCTTGCTCCCTGCGACTTCCATTCGTTCCCTTGAATGAAAAAAGTCCTTAAAGGAAAACGTTTTGCAGATGTGGAAGTGGTGAAGAAAAAAAAACCACGGAGGCGTTAAAAGGCAATGCATCGGGCTAGACTCTTCACAAAAGAGTTCCAGGACTGCATCGAACAGTGGAAAACACGTCTAGCCCGATGCATTGCTTCAAACAGAGAATACTTTGAAGGCGATAAATGTGTAATCATGTAAAACTACGTGAATAAAATAATCTTGCAAAATACCGCTCTCTTTTGGACACCCCACGTATGTATGTATGTTTGTGTGTGTGTGTGTGTGTGTGTGTGTGTGTGTGTGTGTGTGTGTGCCTGTGAGAGAGAGAGGGAGCTGGTATAAATACTCTGTTCTACTTTCGGCCCGAAACTTTTGGGGAGGGGCCAGTCGATTAGATCGACCCCAGTAGGCAACTAGTACTTATTTTATCGACCCCGAAAGGATGAAAGGCAAAATCGACCTCGGCGGAATTTGAACTCAGATCGTAAAGACAGACGAAATACCGCTAAGCATTTCGCTCGGTTTCTGCCAGTTCGCCGCCTTTAAAACGATTAGATACTTCCTAGAAAACAAGTAGAAATATTCCTTTCTACTATAAGCACAAGGCCTGAAATTATGGGGGAGCGGGTAAGTCGATTACGTCGACCTCAGTGTTTCACTGGTACTTAATTTATTGACCCCGAAAAGATGAAAGGCAAAGTCGACCCTGGCGGCATTTGAACTCAGAACATGAAGACAGACGAAATACCGCTAAGCATTTCGCCCTGCGTGCTAACGATTCTGCCGGCTCGCCGCCTTGAAGCTGGTATAAATACTAATCCTATAATGATCTTTCCCAATCCATTGTTCAAGACTATTTGAATGATATTACATATTTATATAAGAGTGTGTATATCAGTATATGTTGAGTGTATGTGTGCATGCGTGCAAGTTTGCATGCGTGTATGTGTTCATGCGTGTATGTATGCCTGTACGTGTGCATGCGTGTATGTGTGCATGCGTGTATGTGTGCATACGTGTATGTATCTATGTATTTATGTGTGTATGCATATTCGCATATACACATCAAGGTGTAAACAAAGTGTTAAAGTAACATAATCTAAATATTTGTATTTCCGTTGTGCTTGGCAAAACAGCCATGTATTATGCTTCCAGCCATGGGGACACTAATAGATAGATAGATAGATAGATAGATAGATAGATAGATAGATAGATAGATAGATAGATAGATAGATAGATAGATAGATAGATCATCCTCTGTCAACCTCAAAATAGTTACACAAACCTTACAGTCTACGAGAATCATTTCAGAAATGATTAAAGAAATGAATACT
Organism: Octopus bimaculoides; assembly: GCF_046866305.1. Classification (NCBI taxonomy): domain Eukaryota; kingdom Metazoa; phylum Mollusca; class Cephalopoda; order Octopoda; family Octopodidae; genus Octopus; species Octopus bimaculoides. The sequence continues at coordinate 111,475,317 of NC_142929.1, forward strand.
CGGAAGCTATCCCCATAAATTTAGAATCTTCCGCTTTCAGCAAGACAAACAGATTGCCATTTGGGATTCTATAGTAACAGGCTTGAGTTATTTTCATACTCTTCCTGCTACTCATTCCCTGAACACATATTTCTCGAACCAATGACTGGCGTTCGACCTGTAAGAAAGTGTAGCCATATCTCTTTCAAAACATACCTTACTTTCTTGTAGAAGTAGGATATATTGATCAATACTGCCCTATATAAACTATACTTTTATAATAGACGTTACGACTGGAATGTCTTTGACCATAGGGTCTATAGGTTGATCTAAGAGTGACGAGGTATAAACAACAACAACAACGAACATATTTTTCGCGTTTATCTAGAATATTTTATATCTAATACAATGTAAAATGTTTAATAAACGTTCGTTATAGAATGGCTTACTATGTATCGTTTTGTTTTATCTACAACCAAGAATAAAGAAATGTGTGAGAGAATATTAGAAAAATATTAAACCTACACAACAGGTATATTGGCGTCCCATCAACAACTCAGTTCCCATCTTCATTTGCCTTTCTCTCTCTTTCTCTCTCTATTTATCTATCTATCTTTCTCTTTCTCTCTAACTCCCTCTCTCCTCTCTTTTCCCCCTCGTCTCTCTCTCCCTCTCTTCTCTCTCTCACTCCTTCTCTTCTCTTTCCCACTCTCTCTCTCTCTCTCTCTCTCTCTCTCTTTCTTCTATCACATACTTAAGTACACATTTCACATTGTCTATAGATGAGTATATATCTTTAATAAATATGTATGCATATGTGTCTTTAAATATAAATGATTGAGTGTGAATATGTGAGTCCATATTGTGTGCGCATAAGCGTGCGCATGTTGTGTCCTACTTACAAGTATGCATGTATGTATGTATTTCTGTACGTATAGATAGATTGAAACTTCATATATTGTCCGACCACACAATCTCCCGTTCACATGTAAACACACACACATACACACATGCATGCATACATGCGTGTGTGTATGTGTGTGTGTGTGCATGTGTACATATATCATATTCATGTAAACACACAGACTCATTACATACACACATACATACACACGCACATACAGAAAGATACTCTCATACCTTGAGAAATGTATGTATATATATATATATATATATATATATATATAAACATTGTGTGTATGTATCATTTGTGTAGAATTATATACGTCTTCAGGTATGTGTGGAGGGCAATGTGAAAGACATAGCATAAGATTAATATTCCAATTTATGATATAATCAACTTCTCGTTTCTCTCCTGATTCTTTTAACCTTTACAGAACAACCGAGCTTTTTATGGTAATCATATAGGGGACAGTTAATTTATTTTCGTTCTCGTTTCTTTCCCTCCTTTTCTCTCTCTCACTTTCTCCTTCAGTCACACAGATTATGGAGATATATGTTTGTGCTTGTGTTTCCATATTTATAAACATACATAAACATACACACACACACCCACACACACAAATATTTGCATGCATATCTATGTATATGTTCACACATATACATATGTATATGTGTATATATATATATGTATATATATATGTGTGTGTGTGTGTGTGTGTGTGCGTGTGTGTATATTTATGTATGCGTGTGTGCGTATATATATATATATATATATATATATATATATATATATATATATATATATATATATATAAAATAATAGAATATTGAATATATTTTATGTGTGTATAAGAGAGAGATGTCAACTGTTTATTGATAAAATGTCAGGAATTCAAACATTTTTAATAAATTTGTTTGTTTGGTCGGGCCAAGAATGTTTGGGAGTGGCCAGTTAAGGGATTAGACCACCTGTTTGTTGTTTTGAATTTCTGTGTATTTTGAATCTCTGAGTGAACCTTTAAGCAAATGAGTTTTTGAGATGATTATTTTAAGAAGCTTGTGTGGCATTTTGCCCACAAAAAGGTCACTTGTTTGTTGATTTTGTTTATTAAAGATTTAGACAAAGAACAAAAAATTTCTGGTTGGTTGTTGTACAATATGCTGTTTATGAGTTCTTACTCGTTCACAAAGGAAGTTCCTAGTCTGACCGATGTAATTTTTCTCTGTATGTAAAGCAGGTTATGCAGTATAGTAGAGTTCTTGTTTTACAGTTAATATTTGCATTTATTTGGATAGAGAATACGTTTTTAATTTATATTGGATCCTGTTCCTAAATATTTGAAATTATCATTGCATATTCCTCATTTGCTATTTCCACAAGTTTTTACGTAGTTCAGAGTTATTCCCTGGTGTGAACTCTGCCCTTCTGAGGTATTTCTTAAAAAGTGTTTGCTGACGTTCGCTGTTCGTTATACAATTTTCTTTCCTTAGATCTCCCATTTTCGGACTTTGAAATAGGACTAATAAATTTGCTTTTATGGTGGTGAATTTTCTTTAAAATGACTTTTCCATGTGAGCCAAACCAAGTTACCACTGGATATTAATGATGTTACTGCTGTTACTAAAAAGCAAATTATTGAAAAAAAATAGTAATTTTTAAACAATTTCCATACTCTCGCGCGTGCGCACACACAAACATAAGCTTATATATAAGTGTATGAAAAAAATATTCGCATATCTTGAACAAAAGCAACAAACCGTTTAATGACTTCCCCAGATAAAAAACAATGATTTATTGAAATTAAGAAACAGTTAGACATTTCTGGACTGACTTGTCATCGAAACAACCAGCCAGGAATCTTTGATTCTTATACACTGAAATCAATAAGCAGGCGTCCTTTTCGGACAAAACGCCACCAAAACTGTATAAAAAACAAACCTCCCCAAAAGTCATCTCTCTCTATCTCTCTCTCTCTCTCTCTCTCTCTCTCTCTCTCTCTCTCAAGTATGAGCGCATTCAAATGCATATCTGAAACATATATATATATATATATATATATATATTCCCACACATCTCATACGATATGTTGTATATGTCTTATATTTGCATACTTAATTGTACATATAATCTCTCAATTTCAGTAATTCAACAAATGACAAATCTTCGTGTTTTTTTTTTCTTTTACCCTAGTCTCATCACTATATTTTGTCATGTACGTTCCCTTATATTTTTATAATTAATTTTATAATTAGAATGCAGAAGTTATTTCCCCTTAGAAAACAAATTTCAAAACCAGCTTACATATAATTATTCTGCATGATTTTAACCCAAAATAGAGCATGACTGCTTTCTACAATAATCTTCCTATTAGACATTACTCACCACGACTTTCCTCCACTCTAATCACTTTTCTTCTTTTCCTTACATTTTTACAATAGTAAAAACACATCAATAGACATACGAATTATTTCACATATTGAACTGGTGCTTCATAACCGACCGCTTTGTAACGAAACAATTGTACACTTGTAAGCATAATTCTGTAATTTAATAGAAATCTGATTTGCTCTGCATTACATCTTTGAATATGAATATATATACATATATATATATATATATATATATATATATATACATACACTCTCACACACACAGACACACAAACGCGCGCGAGCCCACAAACACACACACATGCTCATGCATAGGTGGATAGATATACATGTGCATATATGTGTATAAGCATGTGAGTCATATCGGAAAATTGGCTGAGCTCAGAAATGGTTAAAAGAAAAAGTGGTAAAAAGAATTGATAAAGGATTGAGAGAATGGAAGAAAGGATGAAATAATCAAGTAAAGGAAGTGAAGTACAGAAGAATGAAGGAAGGCTGAAAGAAAGGGACGGAGAAAGGAAAGGAAAGAAGAAGAAAAAAAAAGGAAGAAAAATGAAAGAAACCAGTCAAATTCTGACAGGGTGTCGTGTTAAATGACTACATTATAACACAGAATATTCTACAGCCACGTTATTCAAATACAAGCTGTGTACCACTTATTGGCATAGTTACTCATGTCTTTTAACTTACACATATGCATAGACATACTTACACACGCGCACTCACTTTTACATACATAATATGTATGTATGTATGTATGTATGTATGTATGTATGCAGGCATCCCGCACCTTACGGTTACCTCAGGTTACGTACTTTATGCTGAGGGAAATTTTAAATATGTTCACTAATTCAGGTTAGAGTTTGTGATTTCACTCTTACAATATATATATACATACATATACATATATATATGTATATATATATATATATATATATATATATATATATATATATATATATATATATATATATATATATATATATATATATATATAAGGTTGAGGAGGGTATTGGATTTAACCAAACCCCGGAGGATACAGGTAATACCGAGTAAGTGCTGTATACCGATTAGTTTGCCCCAATCGTTGTATGAACAGGATTAGGTATTATAAGTCGTGTATTAGCGTGTGTATATGCAAATATATAAAAACAAAAGGATAAAGAGGGTAAAGGTAAGGTTGAAGAATTTTATGGATAGAGTCTTACAGCTGTTTCTGGGAAGATCCAGTACTTCCCTTCATCGGAGACAGAAAAAATAAAGTTATCTATTATTATATCCATAGGCGGATATTTTTAGTATGAAGTGGTAAAGAGTGTGATTTGCTGAAAAAAGAGAGAACAGTACTTGAAGAGTAGTTTCATTCCAGTGGTAAATATCCATGTAGAAATTCGTGCAGATTAATCCTTGTGTGAATAATCCGGAAATTTATGTTGGAACGAAAGTTGATATAGCTTAGGTGGCAGAGGTATATATATTCCATCTTGCAATAGATTTTTGCTTGTTTACTTCAAGTACTGTTCTCTCTTTTTTCAGCACATCACACTCTTTACCACTTCATACTAAAAATATCCGCCTATGGATATAATAATAGATAACTTTATTTTTTCTGTCTCCGATGAAGGGAAGTACTGGATCTTCCCAGAAACAGCTGTAAGACTCTATCCATAAAATTCTTCAACCTTACTTTGCTCTCTTTATCCTTTTGTTTTTATATATTTGCATATATATATATATATATATACATATATATATATATATATATATATATATATATATATATATATATATATATATATATATATATATATATATATATATATGTGTGTATGTATGTATGTATGTATGTATATATATGTATATATAACGTGTATAGAAATGTTTGAGGTATGCATCACTATAATCACTTACGGAGTGCGAGATAGTATTTTGTGTGTGTAGGTGTGGGTGTGTATATGTATGTATATAAGTATGTGTATATGTATATATATATATGTGTGTGTATGTATGTATGTATGTATGTATGCATGTACGTATGTATATATGTATGTATTAAGCTTCATCATCACCAATACAATCATAATCAACACCAAAACTAATACAACCACTGCCACCATCACCAATAACATAACCAATACAGCCACCACAACCACCATTAAAAACCCACCAACTTTCCAGTAACCAGTTGGCAAGAACAATAATATCAACGTGATGGCAATGTCTGTACCTACATATGTTGTATGTGCGCATGGAAACACGTCCTGTGGAATACATTTGTGCGCCAATTCAATGAGCCAGATATTTTATAGCTGATCGAACTACTGGATAATCACAGTTAAGGATTGAACTCTAGACCTTGTTAGAATAGCTGTTTAGGAAAAGGAAACTCTAATCTAAACCCTGGTACTTACTTTATCAACCGCGGAAAGATAAAATGTAAGTTATACTCTGACAGGATTGAAACTCAGAATGTGAAGTAATGCAACGTAAGGCATTATAACATTTTGATCAGTATTCTATCCATTCAGTCAAATATTCATTTTACCCAAGCACTAAGTTCCTTTACTAGAAAGAGGCTGTTTGATTGACTCAGGTATATGCTATTAGGAAAAGCTAATAAAGTATTATGAAGCACCGATATTATTGGCTTACGTAAGCATAAAAATAAGTACGGTGAGAAGAGTAATATATATGATGCTCATCCTTTTTAAAGGCAGTTAGCAACGTAAATGATCTGCAATGGCTGTAGTCGAGAATCTGTATCGGTTGGAAACGTGGTTCAATAGAAGGTTTCTTCTGCTCTTTGAGCCTCACGGTTGAGGCGGCAATATTAACACTAACACTGTAGTTTTACCAACTCCAACATCTTTTCATGAACGATGTTACCACTCAGAAAACCAGAAGTATTAGGCTGCAAACATCATCATTAAAACCATTGTCAACGTTAACTTCACTACCATTAGTATCATCATTTCCGCTCCTGCCAACCCCACCGCCTGAAGCAGTATTCCTAATGACGGTCTTAGCTACAATATTGCTATGGTGACAACGTCCCGGTCATCCGTCTTTTATTTTGTTAATTCGTATTGCTGTCAATCAGTTAGAGTTTTAATTCTTAATACGACAACTGTCAGTCCCTAAAAACGTCTAGTATTTTATGCGAGTAAAGTAAGTTATAATCTATATTGCACGTAGAAGGGAAATGTCCAGAACAAAGAGACAGATAAGCAGAGAAGAGAAATCGACTGATAGATAGATAGATAGATAGATAGATAGATAGATAGATAGATAGATAGATAGATAGATACATTTCTTTTATTAGCCACACAGGGCTCAACGAAGATGGGACAAATACAATGTAGAGCTTTTCTTTTTGGGAGGGGGAAGGAAGGAAAAAAAAAAAAAAAAAAAAAAAAAAAATTGGTGGTGTCGATCAAAAGGGATCGTAGGAAGGGAAAAAGGGGCAGTTCGATCAAAAGGGATCGAAAAAGAAAAAAAAAGAAAAGGAAAGGCCGATCAATAGGGATCGTGTATCACACAGTAATGTTCTCGTGTAAAAAGAGGGGAGGACAGTTTAGGTTTAGCCGTGGAAGGAAAAGCCCACGGAAAAGACCACGGTAACCTTGGTCAATATTCTCATTGAAGAAACTATAACAGTAAGTGACTCTCTTTTGCCTTTTTGTTTTATTTTTTTTTTTCTTGTTCATAGGGTTATGCTCAAGATGGCTCCGTCGTTCACACGTGCCATCCTTGCTACATTCACCCATCTTTTTTTGAAGCATTCACTAGACAAGACTTCCCTTTCTACTCTCAACTTCCTCTTCAGGTGATACTTGAAGAAGTTGATGAGAGATTGCCCAGAGAGGAAAGTCTTTGTCTCTAGACCTTTCAGACGCGTCCACCATACACATTCTTTCGCCATAGCCACAAGTACGATGAAAATAGCTCTTCCTTCCCGTTTAAAGGAAGGAGGCGCGACAATATTCACGATAGACTCGGCTGATAGACCGACTCGTCCCACACGCGATAGCAGTTGTTCGACGTAAGCCCACAGCTCGGAAATGGTGGGACACTGTACGAGTGCGTGCAGAACGGTTTCGTCGCTCTGCCGGCATCTCGGACAGGTCGGCCCCGTGTTTCTCGAGCCATGCCTGTAGAGCTTATCCCGAACGGGTAGTGCTTCTCGATAGCACTGCCAGGCCAGGGATCTCTGGAAGTTGTCCATAGGTCCCGGCCCGAAGGTCGTCTTAAACAGGCGGGTCAGGTATTCCTCGTCGACGCCCAGGTTCGCCCCGAGATCGTCGTCGTACCTTCCCTCCACTAATCCACTATAGAATGCGTTAGTTGTGATGCAGTCGCTCAAGGTTGACCCGGGTTGTTGGAGTTGCCGAAGAGCAGCGCGACACTCGCGGTGCCATTCGCCCTTCCTCGGCCTCTTCTTGATCCATGACTGCAGTTCGGTCATGGAGACGAGCTGCGGGAAAGCGCGCCGCACAAACGGTGACCACACCTGTTCACCGCTGTCTACGTAGAGCCGGAGATGTCGCAGTCTCAGCGCGTGTCTGCGCATCATCAACCACGGCATGCCCAGTCCTCCTTTTAACGGGTGTTGGCAGCAAACGGATCGCCTAACCATCGGAACGCTTCCTTTCCACAAGAAGCGGAAGAGGATGCGCTCCAGTTTGGTGATGGTAGGGTCGGGACAAGGAACGACGGTCAGGCGGTAGTAGATGACGGACGCGATGTACGTGTTCGCCACCTCCGCCCGACCTTTCAGGGAAAGCTTCCTCTCGGCCCATTGCCGGGCTAGAGTGGCCACCCTTCTCGTTATCTCGTCCCAGTTCTTCTCCGTTTGGAGGTCTGGACCAAACCAGACCCCGAGCATCTCAACCGGACCGTCAGTCCAACGTCCCACGACGGAGGCGCTACTTGACGGCATGGGGTTGCTTCTCCAGGTGCCGAGCCGCAAGCCCACTGACTTATCCCGGTTGATTTTCGCTCCCGTTACCGCTTCGTAGTCTCTCAGTGTCTCGCCGACAAGCTCGATGTGCTTTTGGCTAGACACTATGACGGTGACGTCGTCCGCGTATGCCGACACGCTCGTCCCGCATCCCAACTCTCGCGGGATGCCCCTCAGCGTCGCCAGCTTCCGCAGTAGTGGCTCGAGAGTCAACACGTACAGAAGCGACGAGAGGGGGCATCCCTGACGGACCGAACGTGCAATGTCGAAGGGTCTTGATAGATGCCCATTGACGCGAACTACCGAACGGATGCCTCTGTACAAGGCAGCCATCCAGCCGCGGAAAATGGGACCGAAGCCGGCTGCTATGAGGACAGCCTCCAAGTATTGATGGTCTACCCTATCGAAAGCTTTCGATTGATCTAAATTGATCAGGGCCCCACCCATGCCAGGTTCCTTAACTACCCTCTCTATGATGTAGCGCATCAGATGGAGGTTGTCATGGATGCTCCTGCCCGGCACCGCGCACGTTTGCGCCTTGCCGATCAGTTTCTCGATGACAAGCGCCAACCGCTTGGCTAACACCTTGGCCAAAATTTTCAAGTCTGCATTGAGCAGAGTGATGGGCCTAAAGTTATCTATGACGTCCCCCTTGTTTGGATCTTTCTTCAGCAGCGTTACGGCTCCTCGACTCACAAAACCGGGAATGCTCCCGTTTTGCTGCCAGTTGCAGTACACCGCCACCAAGACGTCTCCAAACAAGTCTGGCTTACAGTTGTAAAGCTCGTAGGGCAGACCATCCAAACCCGGAGATTTGTCCCTCGAGCATCCCGCCATCGCGTCCCTCACTTCCGCCGCCGTGATGGCACCTTCGCAGCACTCCGCCTCTCTTGCCGAGAGTCGTGGCAGGCTGTGCAGGTAGGCACTGAAGTCCACCCTGCGTTCTCGCTCGCCATTCGTCCCAAACAGTCGAGCAAAGTGCCGCTGAAAGGCCTCACACATTTTGCTTGGCTCGAGCAGTTCGCGCCCCTGTTCGTCCACCAGAGACCGAATGGTGGCTTTGTTGCCCTGTTGCGCCTCCGCCACCCGGGCCTCTCGTGCGGCTCCAACACCTTCGTTTCTTAGAGCACGCATCCTAGCCCTGACAACGCACCCTTCGTGTTTGGCGTTGAAGTGTTGGTCAAGGGCCAACCTCGCCGCCAAAACGTCGGATGCGATGCCACTTCTAATTGCCTCTTCTAGCTTCTTAACTAGTTCACCCTCTACTCTGTTTCTGTCTATGGCTAGTGCTTTGCTATACCTAACCGCTTCTGCTTTTATTGCTCTCTTGAGGGCAAACCACCATTTGTTATTGATGATGGCTCCTGTCAAAGCCCTCTTTACTAACGTGCTAATCCGGTCTCTGAAAACTGGTCTCGACGGGAAAGACGCGTTTAGTTTCCAGTAACCGGAGCCCTGCCTATGTGTCTTATCTAAGTCTAGCGTACACGTCACAAGTTTGTGATCCGTGTAGCTGACTATGTGAAATTGTGGACACCCTATGCTATCTCTATCTACTCTCCTACACAGTATTCTATCTAGATACGATCTCGACGACCCGATGCGGTTTGTCCATGTCCACATTGGCGCATTCGGGTAATCGAGTCGGTACCTGTCAGACAGTTGAAAGCGTCTGAGCAGGTCTTTGAGGCATTTGCATCCCCGTCTATTCCTATCTCTGCCAACATAGTCTAGATGCGTGTCCAAGGTAGCATTCCAATCCCCCACTAAAAGTAAAGGACGAGACGTTCCTAGGAATACTTCTAGACGTCGAAAGAAATCCGGCCTACCTGTTAAAGGTGGTGCGTATACTGATATGAGTCGAAAAGCACACCCATCGCTGCCATCGACATCCAGAACAACCAATCTACCCTCCGGGTCTATGAATACTGTCTTTACTTCGAGATCCAGACTCTTGCGAAAGAGTACCGCCGTGCCACTACCGCCCATTCTCGGCAGACAGGGAGAAAAATAAATGTTAAACTGTCTGCCAAACATGGACGATAGGGCCCGCGTATCATGGAGTCTGGTCTCGCTTATGGCTATGATTTCTAGTTTATGTGACTTTATGTCATTTAGGAGGTACCCTTGTTTCCAAGGGGACCCCAAGCCACGCGCATTTACACAACCAATCTTGAGCATCATTTTGATTTGAGTGTTAAAGTTTTATAAAGAGAGTCACTTACCGTTTGAGAGTTTTTGTGTCTCCTCCTTCGGGTTTTCTTCGAGGAGATCACTATATAGTTTTTTCGCCAGGTATTTTTGGCATTTGCCAACTGCCTTTGGAAAAATAGATTTTAGTGTGTGGTGCAGGGTTGGTGTTATGTGTAGTATTTTGATGTGTTCTGGCGGTGTTGTGTATGGGTGGTTGCTGGTTTTTATGTCTTCGTTTGTTATGTTTGTTTTTGTGTTGATGTATTCCATCAACTCTGAGTTTTTTGTGTTGATGGCAGTGAGCATTGTGTGTGTACTTGCTTTTGGGGTTTTGTTGCTTGTGTTGTAGTTGTGTGTGCTTGTGTTGGTGTCTGGAGTGTTTTCGGGAGTTGTGTATCTCCCTGCTTTGTTTGTGTTTGCTTTTCTTTTCTTGCTCCTCTTCCTCCTTCCTTTCTGGGCTATTTGCCATTCCTCATTACTTTCATCTTCCGACGAAGGTTCTGAGGAATCGGAAGGGGGTAGGGGCAAATTGTGAGCGTCTGTGTGTGCTTGTGTGAGTGGTTGTGTTGCTGTTTTTGTTGGTGCTGATGGCTTGTTATTTGTGTGAGGTGTGTGTGATGTGGGGGAGGGGGAAACAGTCTTGGAATTTTCTTTCTTTTCCCCTGCTTCCTCACTTGTTGTTTTTGCAGATGCTGTTGTCTTCTCAGTTGCCAGTGTTGCTTGTGTTTCTCTTGTTTTGATTGTTGATGGTGGTGTTGGTAGTAGGGTTTTTTTTCCGGGTTTTGGTGGTTGCCCTTGTTGCTTTTTTTGGTTGGCGGCGGTTGGGCAACTGTCCTTGAGGTGTGCCTCGCTGCCGCATACATAACAACGTGGCCGCCTTCCTTCCACCACTACATATAACTTGTGGTCCTTTGCCAGTTGGATGTGTGTGGGGATCTTTTGGCACTCCTCTTCAGTGATATGGAGGAGGACTTCGACTTTTTTTCCCCCTTCCCAGTTTTTCTCCTCTGCAGTAGCAATTTCTAATATATTTGCCTCCTCCATTTCGAGGCATATAGAACCTACTATCCACTGGGTTTCCACTTGTGAAGGGACATTCTTTACTGTCACCTTCGTCACTCTCTGTCCAAGATAACTCGGTATCATCACCAAGTCATCTGTGTGGAGAGAGAGTGTTGAAAATTCCTTCGCTAACTGTTCGCTCTTAAAGCGTACTAGGACCGTGGCAAATTTTCGTCCCCAAGTAACATGACTTTGAAAGGGCCATATCGGTTTGAGACAAATCTCAATTTTTTGGGTGGAGAAACTCTCCGGTCGCTTCGTTTTCTTGTTGATAAGTCTGTATGATATGTGCTTCTTGTTTGTATTTTCAATAATTGCTTTTGGTATGTGTATTTGTACAGTGTCACCTTCTTTCGTGAGAAGGGATTTTGTGTCATTGATTTGTTTTTGGGTGAATGTTAATATTGTTCTTTTTTCTTTCGTTGCATCGGCAAAATTTGTTTTTGTGATGCTGGCAGATATGTTGTTTGTGGCGTTTGTGGTGTTGTTTATCTTGTTCGTCTTGTAGTTGTTGATGGTGGTATTGACAGTGGTGTTGGTACTGCCAGGTTCAAAGGTGGTGGTAGTGGCGGCAGAGTTTGTCGAAGTAGTGGTGGTGTTGGTGTTGAAGGTCGGTGTCCTGTTGTTGTTGCTGTTGTTATTGTCACTGGTAGTAGCAGTGGTGAGGACAGTGGTCGTGTTAGCAAGGACATTTGTGTCGTTGTCGTTGTTGTTGCTGTTGTTGTTGTTGTCTTTGTCGTTGTTGTTGTTGTTGTCACTGGTGACGGTGGCAGGCAAGACTGCTGTAGCAGCAGAGTTTGTACACGTGATGGTGGTAGTGGTGGTGGTTGAGGCAGCAGCAGTTGACTCAGAATCATTGCTCTTCTTCATCACTTGTCTGCGTTCATGCGGAACGGCATTAAGTGTTTTCGCCTCTGGCATTAGGAGCGGGAAGTCGGCCTCGTTGAAAACCTTAGCCATATTCGTTTTAAAGAATATGGCTAGGAACGAGGAAGATATGTTTGAATTTTTGGAAATAAGGCTCTAAATAGAGCTATTTCCGATTTGAAAAATATATGTTCACGAAGTATTTTGTGTTATACACAACTTATACAAAATTTTAAAACAAAATAGGTCTTTTAAGAGGTGAAAAATGCAACTTACATGGGAGCCGATGTGTCTACCAGACAGATAGATAGATAGATAGATAGATAGATAGATAGATAGATAGATACATTTCTTTTATTAGCCACACAGGGCTCAACGAAGATGGGACAAATACAATGTAGAGCTTTTCTTTTTGGGAGGGGGAAGGAAGGAAAAAAAAAAAAAAAAAAAAAAAAAAAAAAAAAAAATTGGTGGTGTCGATCAAAAGGGATCGTAGGAAGGGAAAAAGGGGCAGTTCGATCAAAAGGGATCGAAAAAAAAAGAAAAGGAAAGGCCGATCAATAGGGATCGTGTATCACACAGTAATGTTCTCGTGTAAAAAGAGGGGAGGACAGTTTAGGTTTAGCCGTGGAAGGAAAAGCCCACGGAAAAGACCACGGTAACCTTGGTCAATATTCTCATTGAAGAAACTATAACAGTAAGTGACTCTCTTTTGCCTTTTTGTTTTATTTTTTTTTTCTTGTTCATAGGGTTATGCTCAAGATGGCTCCGTCGTTCACACGTGCCATCCTTGCTACATTCACCCATCTTTTTTTGAAGCATTCACTAGACAAGACTTCCCTTTCTACTCTCAACTTCCTCTTCAGGTGATACTTGAAGAAGTTGATGAGAGATTGCCCAGAGAGGAAAGTCTTTGTCTCTAGACCTTTCAGACGCGTCCACCATACACATTCTTTCGCCATAGCCACAAGTACGATGAAAATAGCTCTTCCTTCCCGTTTAAAGGAAGGAGGCGCGACAATATTCACGATAGACTCGGCTGATAGACCGACTCGTCCCACACGCGATAGCAGTTGTTCGACGTAAGCCCACAGCTCGGAAATGGTGGGACACTGTACGAGTGCGTGCAGAACGGTTTCGTCGCTCTGCCGGCATCTCGGACAGGTCGGCCCCGTGTTTCTCGAGCCATGCCTGTAGAGCTTATCCCGAACGGGTAGTGCTTCTCGATAGCACTGCCAGGCCAGGGATCTCTGGAAGTTGTCCATAGGTCCCGGCCCGAAGGTCGTCTTAAACAGGCGGGTCAGGTATTCCTCGTCGACGCCCAGGTTCGCCCCGAGATCGTCGTCGTACCTTCCCTCCACTAATCCACTATAGAATGCGTTAGTTGTGATGCAGTCGCTCAAGGTTGACCCGGGTTGTTGGAGTTGCCGAAGAGCAGCGCGACACTCGCGGTGCCATTCGCCCTTCCTCGGCCTCTTCTTGATCCATGACTGCAGTTCGGTCATGGAGACGAGCTGCGGGAAAGCGCGCCGCACAAACGGTGACCACACCTGTTCACCGCTGTCTACGTAGAGCCGGAGATGTCGCAGTCTCAGCGCGTGTCTGCGCATCATCAACCACGGCATGCCCAGTCCTCCTTTTAACGGGTGTTGGCAGCAAACGGATCGCCTAACCATCGGAACGCTTCCTTTCCACAAGAAGCGGAAGAGGATGCGCTCCAGTTTGGTGATGGTAGGGTCGGGACAAGGAACGACGGTCAGGCGGTAGTAGATGACGGACGCGATGTACGTGTTCGCCACCTCCGCCCGACCTTTCAGGGAAAGCTTCCTCTCGGCCCATTGCCGGGCTAGAGTGGCCACCCTTCTCGTTATCTCGTCCCAGTTCTTCTCCGTTTGGAGGTCTGGACCAAACCAGACCCCGAGCATCTCAACCGGACCGTCAGTCCAACGTCCCACGACGGAGGCGCTACTTGACGGCATGGGGTTGCTTCTCCAGGTGCCGAGCCGCAAGCCTACTGACTTATCCCGGTTGATTTTCGCTCCCGTTACCGCTTCGTAGTCTCTCAGTGTCTCGCCGACAAGCTCGATGTGCTTTTGGCTAGACACTATGACGGTGACGTCGTCCGCGTATGCCGACACGCTCGTCCCGCATCCCAACTCTCGCGGGATGCCCCTCAGCGTCGCCAGCTTCCGCAGTAGTGGCTCGAGAGTCAACACGTACAGAAGCGACGAGAGGGGGCATCCCTGACGGACCGAACGTGCAATGTCGAAGGGTCTTGATAGATGCCCATTGACGCGAACTACCGAACGGATGCCTCTGTACAAGGCAGCCATCCAGCCGCGGAAAATGGGACCGAAGCCGGCTGCTATGAGGACAGCCTCCAAGTATTGATGGTCTACCCTATCGAAAGCTTTCGATTGATCTAAATTGATCAGGGCCCCACCCATGCCAGGTTCCTTAACTACCCTCTCTATGATGTAGCGCATCAGATGGAGGTTGTCATGGATGCTCCTGCCCGGCACCGCGCACGTTTGCGCCTTGCCGATCAGTTTCTCGATGACAAGCGCCAACCGCTTGGCTAACACCTTGGCCAAAATTTTCAAGTCTGCATTGAGCAGAGTGATGGGCCTAAAGTTATCTATGACGTCCCCCTTGTTTGGATCTTTCTTCAGCAGCGTTACGGCTCCTCGACTCACAAAACCGGGAATGCTCCCGTTTTGCTGCCAGTTGCAGTACACCGCCACCAAGACGTCTCCAAACAAGTCTGGCTTACAGTTGTAAAGCTCGTAGGGCAGACCATCCAAACCCGGAGATTTGTCCCTCGAGCATCCCGCCATCGCGTCCCTCACTTCCGCCGCCGTGATGGCACCTTCGCAGCACTCCGCCTCTCTTGCCGAGAGTCGTGGCAGGCTGTGCAGGTAGGCACTGAAGTCCACCCTGCGTTCTCGCTCGCCATTCGTCCCAAACAGTCGAGCAAAGTGCCGCTGAAAGGCCTCACACATTTTGCTTGGCTCGAGCAGTTCGCGCCCCTGTTCGTCCACCAGAGACCGAATGGTGGCTTTGTTGCCCTGTTGCGCCTCCGCCACCCGGGCCTCTCGTGCGGCTCCAACACCTTCGTTTCTTAGAGCACGCATCCTAGCCCTGACAACGCACCCTTCGTGTTTGGCGTTGAAGTGTTGGTCAAGGGCCAACCTCGCCGCCAAAACGTCGGATGCGATGCCACTTCTAATTGCCTCTTCTAGCTTCTTAACTAGTTCACCCTCTACTCTGTTTCTGTCTATGGCTAGTGCTTTGCTATACCTAACCGCTTCTGCTTTTATTGCTCTCTTGAGGGCAAACCACCATTTGTTATTGATGATGGCTCCTGTCAAAGCCCTCTTTACTAACGTGCTAATCCGGTCTCTGAAAACTGGTCTCGACGGGAAAGACGCGTTTAGTTTCCAGTAACCGGAGCCCTGCCTATGTGTCTTATCTAAGTCTAGCGTACACGTCACAAGTTTGTGATCCGTGTAGCTGACTATGTGAAATTGTGGACACCCTATGCTATCTCTATCTACTCTCCTACACAGTATTCTATCTAGATACGATCTCGACGACCCGATGCGGTTTGTCCATGTCCACATTGGCGCATTCGGGTAATCGAGTCGGTACCTGTCAGACAGTTGAAAGCGTCTGAGCAGGTCTTTGAGGCATTTGCATCCCCGTCTATTCCTATCTCTGCCAACATAGTCTAGATGCGTGTCCAAGGTAGCATTCCAATCCCCCACTAAAAGTAAAGGACGAGACGTTCCTAGGAATACTTCTAGACGTCGAAAGAAATCCGGCCTACCTGTTAAAGGTGGTGCGTATACTGATATGAGTCGAAAAGCACACCCATCGCTGCCATCGACATCCAGAACAACCAATCTACCCTCCGGGTCTATGAATACTGTCTTTACTTCGAGATCCAGACTCTTGCGAAAGAGTACCGCCGTGCCACTACCGCCCATTCTCGGCAGACAGGGAGAAAAATAAATGTTAAACTGTCTGCCAAACATGGACGATAGGGCCCGCGTATCATGGAGTCTGGTCTCGCTTATGGCTATGATTTCTAGTTTATGTGACTTTATGTCATTTAGGAGGTACCCTTGTTTCCAAGGGGACCCCAAGCCACGCGCATTTACACAACCAATCTTGAGCATCATTTTGATTTGAGTGTTAAAGTTTTATAAAGAGAGTCACTTACCGTTTGAGAGTTTTTGTGTCTCCTCCTTCGGGTTTTCTTCGAGGAGATCACTATATAGTTTTTTCGCCAGGTATTTTTGGCATTTGCCAACTGCCTTTGGAAAAATAGATTTTAGTGTGTGGTGCAGGGTTGGTGTTATGTGTAGTATTTTGATGTGTTCTGGCGGTGTTGTGTATGGGTGGTTGCTGGTTTTTATGTCTTCGTTTGTTATGTTTGTTTTTGTGTTGATGTATTCCATCAACTCTGAGTTTTTTGTGTTGATGGCAGTGAGCATTGTGTGTGTACTTGCTTTTGGGGTTTTGTTGCTTGTGTTGTAGTTGTGTGTGCTTGTGTTGGTGTCTGGAGTGTTTTCGGGAGTTGTGTATCTCCCTGCTTTGTTTGTGTTTGCTTTTCTTTTCTTGCTCCTCTTCCTCCTTCCTTTCTGGGCTATTTGCCATTCCTCATTACTTTCATCTTCCGACGAAGGTTCTGAGGAATCGGAAGGGGGTAGGGGCAAATTGTGAGCGTCTGTGTGTGCTTGTGTGAGTGGTTGTGTTGCTGTTTTTGTTGGTGCTGATGGCTTGTTATTTGTGTGAGGTGTGTGTGATGTGGGGGAGGGGGAAACAGTCTTGGAATTTTCTTTCTTTTCCCCTGCTTCCTCACTTGTTGTTTTTGCAGATGCTGTTGTCTTCTCAGTTGCCAGTGTTGCTTGTGTTTCTCTTGTTTTGATTGTTGATGGTGGTGTTGGTAGTAGGGTTTTTTTTCCGGGTTTTGGTGGTTGCCCTTGTTGCTTTTTTTGGTTGGCGGCGGTTGGGCAACTGTCCTTGAGGTGTGCCTCGCTGCCGCATACATAACAACGTGGCCGCCTTCCTTCCACCACTACATATAACTTGTGGTCCTTTGCCAGTTGGATGTGTGTGGGGATCTTTTGGCACTCCTCTTCAGTGATATGGAGGAGGACTTCGACTTTTTTTCCCCCTTCCCAGTTTTTCTCCTCTGCAGTAGCAATTTCTAATATATTTGCCTCCTCCATTTCGAGGCATATAGAACCTACTATCCACTGGGTTTCCACTTGTGAAGGGACATTCTTTACTGTCACCTTCGTCACTCTCTGTCCAAGATAACTCGGTATCATCACCAAGTCATCTGTGTGGAGAGAGAGTGTTGAAAATTCCTTCGCTAACTGTTCGCTCTTAAAGCGTACTAGGACCGTGGCAAATTTTCGTCCCCAAGTAACATGACTTTGAAAGGGCCATATCGGTTTGAGACAAATCTCAATTTTTTGGGTGGAGAAACTCTCCGGTCGCTTCGTTTTCTTGTTGATAAGTCTGTATGATATGTGCTTCTTGTTTGTATTTTCAATAATTGCTTTTGGTATGTGTATTTGTACAGTGTCACCTTCTTTCGTGAGAAGGGATTTTGTGTCATTGATTTGTTTTTGGGTGAATGTTAATATTGTTCTTTTTTCTTTCGTTGCATCGGCAAAATTTGTTTTTGTGATGCTGGCAGATATGTTGTTTGTGGCGTTTGTGGTGTTGTTTATCTTGTTCGTCTTGTAGTTGTTGATGGTGGTATTGACAGTGGTGTTGGTACTGCCAGGTTCAAAGGTGGTGGTAGTGGCGGCAGAGTTTGTCGAAGTAGTGGTGGTGTTGGTGTTGAAGGTCGGTGTCCTGTTGTTGTTGCTGTTGTTATTGTCACTGGTAGTAGCAGTGGTGAGGACAGTGGTCGTGTTAGCAAGGACATTTGTGTCGTTGTCGTTGTTGTTGCTGTTGTTGTTGTTGTCTTTGTCGTTGTTGTTGTTGTTGTCACTGGTGACGGTGGCAGGCAAGACTGCTGTAGCAGCAGAGTTTGTACACGTGATGGTGGTAGTGGTGGTGGTTGAGGCAGCAGCAGTTGACTCAGAATCATTGCTCTTCTTCATCACTTGTCTGCGTTCATGCGGAACGGCATTAAGTGTTTTCGCCTCTGGCATTAGGAGCGGGAAGTCGGCCTCGTTGAAAACCTTAGCCATATTCGTTTTAAAGAATATGGCTAGGAACGAGGAAGATATGTTTGAATTTTTGGAAATAAGGCTCTAAATAGAGCTATTTCCGATTTGAAAAATATATGTTCACGAAGTATTTTGTGTTATACACAACTTATACAAAATTTTAAAACAAAATAGGTCTTTTAAGAGGTGAAAAATGCAACTTACATGGGAGCCGATGTGTCTACCGTCCGTCCATGATGATAGATAGATAGATAGATAGATAGATAGATAGATAGATAGATAGATAGATAGATAGATAGATAGACATACAGACAGACAGACAGACAGACAGTTAGATAGATAGATAGATAGATAGATAGATAGATAGATAGATAGATAGATAGATAGATAATGTGGGGGAGATAGACAGATTGATAGTCAAGCAGGTCCAGAACTGTGCACGCAACACAATAAATTCTGTTTCTCAGAGCTTGCTAGTTAATCTCTAGAAGTCTAATTATGCTTCTTTCTCTAAACATTTCGCAATACATTACGTACAGTGCTTCATCTCATGCATGGACTAATGCAACCAACTTTTTACATACTCCCCATTCAATTTCAGTGATCCAACAAAGCTTCCATAACCAACTGATTATATTCTAACAAGAGAAAGAGCAGAAAATTGGAAGAAAGAAGTCTATTGCACTTTTACTGTCAATAACTGCTAGAATTGTCTAGTAGAAAAAAATTACACGAAATCCAGCATACTTTTAGGTCCACGAGAAATATAGAGAACAGAATCATGCGCAATATTCAGTCCTTGAAGATCTTCCAAGGGCTTTAAAATTTGATCAGCTGTAACTTTGGTCGATACTGATGAACTAAGTTCCTCTAATAAAGCATCTAATGACGATCTATCTTCTCTACGAGCAGATGTGGTAGGATGTTACTGTAGCAGACTATTTTCAACGATTTCAAAGAAATCTTCGAATTCATTCTAGCCCTATTTCGACACATTATTTAGCCAAACAAAGAACAGAGATTTTGTACAACCACCACGACAAAATTCTAGCAATCTTCTGAATATTTATAAACAATACTACTTTCAGTATAGCAGAAAATTTCATAATCTTCCTCGACGATATAATTAATTTCTAAAGAAAGACGAGCGTCTCTTTTGGTTGACACTCCCTCTATAAGAATCTGACGAAGCTATTGCTATTGTTTCAGTATAAACTTTCAGGCTATTGGACAATAATTACACCAACACTTACTAAAAGCTAAGTTTTCTACAGTCACCATAACAGATTTTTCCAGTGTTTCCACTAAAGAGGCTCAATATCGATATTGTAAATCAGATTATTCCATTAGAGGATCAACAAAGTTCTGAAAGGAGCAAGGCTTCCAAATATTGGGTGAATTCTAATTGTGCTTCAACTGTGCAGAGTTGGTTATATACATTGTTATAGACAGTCAATTATTGAAGACATAATGCAACAGAATACTACCACCACCACCACCACCACCACGCCAACAATTCTATTCAGTAAACTGAGTAACTTGAACTACATCGTGGCACCCTCAGGAAATTATACAAAAGTTAAATGATGCAAAAGAAGTATAAACACATAGAGAATTATCTTGGGATTGCTGGAAAATGACAAAGAAAGTGATTGGAGAAAAAGTAGATGTGAAAGGAAATTACTATAAAGCAGAAAATATCAACATTGTTCTGCTTTAGCTTTAGCAGGAACGGCATCATTCCCATCATTCATCCAGCCTCAAGTAATATACCAGTCCATGTTAGATATCTCTTTCATCCACTTGAGTGATGAACTCACCATGACATTTTTCAATGCCAAGGCAGTTAAAGGAAATATTGCAACAACGTTTAATACAGTGATATTCATAATTTTGTAGCAGTTGTACATGAAAACAGAAAAATAATGCTGTTTGACTGACCTCGAAACGTCAATATTTTCTCCAAACAACATGCAAACCTAACCAAATCTCCGAACTTCAATAAGCAATTTTTTTCAACGCAAACCAGCAACAGATTTCCTCGGAATTTCTTAACTTATTTTTAATATAGTCTAAAATGCTTACGATGATATACAAGATATTAATTTCCGTTTAATTATATGTTGTACATTACAAGTGTCATTCACCTTCCTTTTAACTGTATCAGTGTCTTATTGTCTCAATATTTATATTATATTTATTTTAATGACTTTTGATTGCGATGCGAACACATTATGCAAATCACTGTATCAAGCTACGAAAGGTTTGGCTTCAGTATAAAGCATAGCATATTTTCCATCTTATTTAATGTTTATTTTGCCTTTCAATCTGGCTTTGTTGCACTTTATCTATACTATCAAGCGAGCTGGTCCATGTTTACAGCGAAAAGATTTTTCATTTTTTTCTCCCTCATTTTCATAAAATGATATCGAAACTAAACAGAGTTTTTGTGAGGGGTGCTTCTCATAATATAAACCTGTTTCCATGGATAGACACCGTAAACTATTGTATGAGCCATTCTTCCATATGTGTAATACATTTGAGATATTAAGTAAACCTTCTATTCAAATTATATATTCAATATATTCACTATCTTAATGGATTGGTCTAGTGAATAGGCTCGTACCCATGAAGGCTAGGTCGATGTGTTCTATATACATTTTAAACAACTGCAAATCAACGACTGGAAAAAGAAACATAGGCAGAGATGAAATTCCGGATGAAAGACATTTTGGAGAAGTAGAATTGAGTGTAATGTTTAGTAAGGGTCCTAGAAGGTTACAAACAATATGAGTGAAAGAGGGTGAGATACAAGATGGCTGGTTCTCAGACGAAAGTGGCACGGTACGAGCCAGTCTCAAAATGCAGAAAAGGCAAGAACGAGGAAACAACCTACCTGTGGTTCAGATGTCGGAGCGTTTTGCTGACTCCATACCAATTAGCTGCATGTCCCATTTCTCTTACAATTAGTCAATCTTCTATTCAGATTTGGGAGACTAATACTTTTTTTTTCGCAATGATTGAAGAGCCTGGAGTTTAATATAAACTATCAACTATGAAATAATTAGAACGAATAGAAAGATAAACACTATGTATTACAAATATTAAACCCAATTAAGTATTCTATATGAAAGTAATCAAAAATGTTCATTGTTAAAAAATGGTCTAAGATCCATTATTTATTGATTCTTTGAAGTACTATTTCAAGAATTAATTTTCAAGTAATTTATCGGAAACTAATCTGCCCGATTCTAATTTATGAACAAGAAAAGACTGCCTGCTTTTCTTACAAGAATTTCACATTAAGCTAATGATAATGAGTCTGTATCCTCACCAAAGATGTAATTTTAGTCAGTTAACAATTTGAGCTCACTATATTAGGTATACTAACACTGACATTTCTTCATAGAATATGAACCATCAAATACAGCGATATTCTGTCTACTCTGCCAGTTTCTATTGTACAAAGTGATGGAAATCATCCATGTTAGATTAATACATTGATTATATAATATGATTCTATCGTAACTTATTTTTTCCCTATCCTTAAATTTGTCATATCCTCAACGAGACTCGTAAAATCATTGGAGCAACAAGGAAAAACAGGTCTTCATGTAGTGACTCTAGGAAAGAACATCCATGAATTATTTGAGAGTTAAGTAACCTGGACACAAATATACTGCAGGGTTGAAGACAATATGAACCCTCAGCTAGTTACCCACTACTTTTCCTATATTTTCAATATCCATCAAAATGACCAATCTTTTCAATATGGGAAATGGTTTGTTACATCAATGGCCTTTTTCTATTAAGAGTCATCAATTTATTTGGAGGATATTTTTATATACTAGCGTCTAAATGCAAAACCAATCATTTTCCTTAGAGTTTTAGTTTTTTTCTACCTCTTCTTTCTTCTTTCAAACATGCTCCCTGAGTGTTCGTCGGTTTCATTCTATTTTGTCATACTTATTTATAATTCTTCTTTCTTCAACCATATTTCTTGCCTCCATCTTAAACTAGGAAGCTCTTACAGCAAATTTGAACTAAACGAGTTAGCAATTTAATACCTTGTTCATTCGGCCATTTCACATCTATCTATAAGTAATTATAATCATCCATTCACAGAACGCATTGTATAAACGTAAGAATATACTTATTCAAACCCCGAGCAGATATAAATACAAATGATGTGATTAATGGATTGATAACACTTTTCTGTTTTGGAAAAAAAAAATCAAAAGGCAGTCCTATTGCTAATTATACTTCGTTTAGAAAAATAAGTTTACTTGTCCGAAATCTAGTTTTGCTTTTAGACTGCCTAGTATACAATACTTTCACTCGTTATTTCATTTGGTTTGCCAATTTCTCCTACATATCTTATTCTAAGTTTTAAAAGAGCAATATATTATCTTTCACAGTTACAATTTTCTACAAGTGATATTTTTCCTGTCATATTTTTTGTACAAACAGCGCTACCGTTTCTAAACAGAAATTTTATTTACTTTGTAATAAAAGAATGCTAACAAAAGTCAATTTTACAGATTCCTTCCCACTTATTAGTGACTAATCTATAGAAGTTTGTTTTGTTTTATTTCGTACTTCTTGTTTCTTTCTATAAAGAGATAATGACAATAGCAGGTTCAAAAACACTGCTTTTTCTCTTTCTTGAAACAATACTATACACTTTTCTTTAATAGATACAAGAGAAGGACTATTTAATGAAAATGGAAAATAAGTCTATGTAACATTCATGTTTTTCTGTAAAGTTATTAGAAGCGGATATTTGCAAATCCTGTTGCAGACAACTTAGTCGCTGAGCGTTCGTGATATCCCTTACAATAGATACATGCACAATTACAGTTTGTTACACATATAAAGGTAATTTATTTTCACTTTGGAAAGCCTAAATATTTTGTAATATGTTCCCTTGACTTTGCTGTTGCTTGCTTCTAGCTTGTTTTTACATACTGTAACTTATTTTAAACGTATTTGTTACATCTTCCTGCCACAGAAATGGTTCTACCCATTAATATTTCTTGACCACCGTGTGTTACCGTAAGAAAAGAAGTTTAACTACACAATCACGTTTAGAAACTTTTAAAAAAAACTAAGATTTCCAAAAAGCAGCGTAACAATCACGAAATGCACTGGTGGAGTCGAATTCAATCTAACGAAACTATAGTCGATTCTATAGTTTCGTCCATCCTTAGTGCAACATTTTGTTCAAACAGCAAGATGGACAAACTGGGCAGTTGTGCCTTAGTCACAGATACAACTCGTTGCCGATGATGGGATACAGACTGTTGATCTTTCGACTGTTTACACTCTATCATATTCATTTGGCCATTCGCGCTCATAAAGTAAACATAGAAGTACGAAATGATTTTGTTCATAATCATTTCAACTTGGGGCAAGGCATTGTCGATTAAATCGATTCCAGTCCTTTACTGGCATTGTGTTTTATCTGCCCTGGAAAGCTGAAAGGCAAAATTGACCTCGATAGTATTTGAACTTAGAAAGTGAAGGGCTATAACTAAATCATTACATTGTATTTTGTCCGACGTTCTAATAATTCTGCCAAACTAACTCCCTTTAATTCGTTAACATTGAACATATATATTCTTATATACAAATACTATTTAATGTATTGATCATAAGTGGGTTGTTGAGAATTTTTTTATGCTAAGTGTACATGAAACTCAGATAGTTTTCTTTGTTACTTGAAATAGATTAATATATAACTAACAGAATTAGTTTGTACCGATATTTCAAACTGATTTTCACATATTTCATGTATTTATTGAGAAATAAAATTAATATAAGATTTATGATTTGATTACTAAAAGCTTGACATGTCTTATGTGCACATTACATCGAATGACTTATGAATGTACACACTACGACACATTTTATGAAATTATTAAAGACTCCCTAGATCTCTTACGGTTTATTAAAGTTAAATTTAGAACAAAAGTGCTCTCCAAATAGAAGTCGACCTGTCCAGGAATAAAAAGCCTGGCTAACTATAATTTAAAGTAAACCTGCGATCTACATCCTAACTTACAAAATGTTGTACCTGTTCTATTGCTAACAGTGATTACTTTATAATATCTAAACTATTAAATCTCCTCTTCTCAATAGAATACTTAATACACTCCAACAAAAGGCTACTCCACACCATATAAGTTCTCATTCATCTTCACGTGATGTTTGCCAACATTTTAATTTAGCAAGAAACACTAACTATAGTTGTATTTTCAGTACAACAACCACACACTCATAGACACACGCGTGCATAATTATTTTATGTGCCGCAGCTACGCTAATGTGCGTATATATATATACATACATATATATACAAACGCAGTCATAAATGTATATAAATATCTATATATATAAACATATAGATATATACATATATGATCATATATTTATATATGATTTTATATATATATATATATATATATATATATATATATACATATATATGTAGATGTATGTAAATACCTTTATATATAATGTACATATATACATGAATACATACATGTATGCATACATACACACATGCATACACACATACACACGCACATACATAAATACATACATACTCACGCACATACATAAATACATACATACATACATACATACATACATACGTACATACATACATACCATGAGCGTATGTTTAGGTATGGGGCGGGTTGTATCTGGCGACAAGACCTGTCAGTGAATTTTAAAACATAAAATGAAAAGTATAAAAGAGAGTAATGTCTACGTTGATTGCGCAAGACATTAATATCGATTTCGTCAGTGAATGTATGTCTGTACGTGTGTATAAATGCCTCCGTACATAAGGGGCAAGAACAGAAAGACAGGAAGAAACTGCTGAAGAAGGGGTAGAACGATAGAGGCCAATGTTAATGCAACGCAGATTAATACAAACAAAAGTTGTATTTTATATTTCAATTTCTATTTTTGTCTATTTTTTTTTATGTCGGCTAATAATAATTTTATAGAATTAATCTTTTACCAGAAAGTGAAGCTATTCGGTAATTCTTTTATTTTTTTTACTGAGAAGAGATACATATGCATGACTATCTTACAGATGGTGGTGGTGGTAGTGGTGGTGGTGGTGGTGGTGGTGGTGGTGGTGGTGGTGGTGGTGGTGGTGGTGCTGCTGCTGCTGCTGCTGCTGCTGGTGATGCTGGTGCTGGTGCTGGTGCTGGTGATGCTGGTGATGCTGGTGGTGCTGGTGGTGGTGCTGGTGGTAGTGCTGGTGGTGGTGCAGGTGGTTCTGGTGCTGGTTGGTAGTGCTGGTGGTGGTGCTGGTGCTGGTGGTGGCGGTGGTGGTGGTGGTGGTGGTGGTGGTGGCTGTGGTAGTGGAGGCAGCGTTGGCAGAGGTGGCAGCGGAGTGGTGATAGTAGTGGCGGTGATGATAGCGACGATCATGGCGATGGTGGTGGTGATGGTGCCGATGAAGCTGATGAAATGTTGGAGGGGGTCGAAGTCCTGAGAGTGATGCTGATAGTGATCACGATCTGATAACATCAGTTGGTACACGGTGGTGGCGGTGGCGGCGGCGAGTAGGGGTGAAAAAAAATAATGATGGTGGCGGTGGTCGTTGTCGTTGTTATGATGATAGGGGTAATAGCATTCGTTATTATTTAGTCAGAGGAGGAGCAGCATTCTAGAGAATGCAGATTTTCCCAATTCAGAGGAGTAAATGCTATTATAATAACTGTGTAAGAGACCGGGTGAAGAAACAAAATCTGTGTAAGCTAAAAGTTTTTGTGTGTCGGTACTCGAGTCTTTGCCAACCTGTTGATTGGGCTTTCTTATAATGCAGAGTCAGATGTTTGTATGTATAGCAACACTGCCGTCTCAGATACGAAAGATGTATTTTAATATTGGTTGCACTTGGCCTTTGATACAAAATCAACAACTGATCATTGATCAGTAGTTCTTTGCCTCGAAGAAGAAGCATGAAACCGTAGTTTTTTCCCCAATGTTATTGATGCACAGTCACCATGAAAATTTATCGAAGAAAGTATCTGATGCAACTTTGGGAATATTAGTGGAACATTTTAGGTTTGGTGAGGAAAACTCCTCACGAAACTGTTTCCTTGATATATGAATTGACTGTTTTTTTGGGGGGTACGACTGGATATGACTGGATATGACTTTAAAATACCTGGGTATGACTTTAAACTGCATCAAGTTGTTTGACTCGGGTTCGAGAATCCATGGTTTTGAGGCGTGTGGATTCATCTCTTAGCCGCTATTGTTCCTATGTCTACCTTGATCCGTGTCAGGATCCCAGCCATGAGTTAAATAGTATGTAACCAGGGTGCATTGAAATCATATGATGCAGCATGGTTGAGGGGAACTATTTCGGCAGATGAACTTACTGAGTCACTGGCGAATATTATATGATGCTAAGCAGATGAACAGATAACAAACTGTCAACGGCAGGGATCCATCCGTTCAGTGAGCTAACTGCTGTTAATATCTGTAGTCGCGGCGTATGCAGATGAGATATTTCAACTAATGAAAGACCAATATGATTAAAATCCAGGTCAGACACTCATGTCTCATCGTTCGATCGGGACGTCTAGCGTGGAGTTACATTGGTCCGGGCAAGTCGCCCAATCTGAATGAACATAATGTTGAAAAGGCTAAATTATAATGTCCTCTTTGGAAAATGTTTTCGAAGTTTTTCTGAAGAAAGGCTTCTTCCATTGCAGCGTTGATCAGTCACTGGTTCACTGTACTTCCAATGTCGTGGGTGATAAGGGATTGTCTGTACAGCTCGAGTTGAATGCATACTAAATATTCAACAAAGTTTTTTAAGGTCGACGACGAGAGTGTAAGGGACATATAAAAAGAAATTTTTTCGAGTTTCTTTCCATGGAAACAATACACGGTGAGTTGCTAGTAAACACAATGGTTGTGGACGTTAGCGCAAGGAAACTTTTTGGTTGTGGCTACTGAGAGGTTGGTGGTATTACAGTGATAGTTGTTTTGGCTGTAGTAGTGGTAATTGTGATTGTTGTGATAATAGTGCTCTTAATATTGGTGTTAATGTTAACTATGATGGTTGTTTTGATGGTGAATCGGCTTTCTTATATCATCTTCAGGAGGAGGGAGAGGGCTAATTTTCATAGTTTTTATACTGGTCCTTCCAGAAGAAAACGATTGATGCAACAGGTTAAACAGGAAAACTGTATATGTATAAGCGTGTATGTGTTTTGGGTGTATGTGTATATGTGTATCTCCGGGTACATGTGTAATTGCGTGTTTGTTCAATATTGGCAAGCATGAATTTTCAAAAATAGAACTATGCACGCGCGCGCACATAAGGCTATATATACATACACATGTATGTGTGTGTGTGCGTGTGTATGTATGTATGTATGTATGTATGTATGTTTGTATGTTTGTATGTATGTATGTATATGTATACATGTATACATATACATACGCACACTTACGCACACACACACAAATATATACATACATACATACATACATACATACACACTTACATACATACATACATACATACATACATACATACATACATACATACATACATATATAACTGCATCGTAAATGTATATATACATTCACAGAGAAAGAGAAGGAGAAGGAGAGGGGGAGAAGGAGAGAAAGGTTGAGAGAGCGGAAAACGGAGAGACAGATGGACACCGAAACAGGAACAGAAACAAAAAGGAGCGATGGGAAAGGAGAAAAAGAGAAAAAGTGCGTGCGAGAGAGAGGGGGGGAGAAGGAGAAAGAGAAAAAGATAGAGAGAAAGAAAAGTAGTGAGAGGAGAAATGAAAGCAGATGGTGAAGTTGGATTAAGACGTTTATGTAATGAAATCGTCTTCTTAAGGTGATGGATGTCTATTGGCTTGTCGGTCGATAGCCCAACGGTCATAATTGTAGACTTTCATCAATGGTGCAATATCACACATCTTCACTGGCAGCAGCAGCAGCAGCAGCAGCAGCAGCTGCAGCAGTTGTAGTTGTAGTAGTTGTAATGGCGGTGGTTCTTGTAGTGGTGGGTGGGGGGGTAGAATTGGTGACTGTGTTGGGGGAAGTGGCGATAATAGTAAAGCGACGATGGAATTGTAGTGTTGGTGGTAGTAGCCGTAGTGATCGTTTAACAA